>NC_044498.1:22817564-22902564 GCF_902362185.1 Chanos chanos | reverse complement strand
GAACAGCCTCTCTCTCTCTCTCTCTCTCAGAGAGAGTATACACTGTCACTTTAAATTTAATGCATTGCCACAGTATTGCTGCCTGCATATGAGAAACACACATTTCCTTCCTCACCCTATAGACAGTACACTTACGACACTTCAACGATGGACCTTCACAAACAATTTGGAGAAAGAGGTTAGAGTATCTTTCAAAGGTCAACATGTATCAAGGGTAAGGGGGGGGGGGGTGGTTAAAATACAGAAAATACACTAACCCACTGCTCTGTATGAGTGAGAACATATCAGACAGTGCCAGTTGCCGCAATAAACCTGGTGACTTTAACAGTAACCTTTGACAATAATCAAAGCACTGTGTTATGACTGTCCCCCTGACTCTGAAAATTTGAATGCTGTCAGACACAGTAGTGTACATTTCTGACTGGCAACCACAGCCAGAGAAAACCTGCAATAACCTGATATCTCTTTGACCTTAGACATTACCAAGACAAAGCTATTTCCACCCAGACCAAGAACCATCTGACCTCAATCTGCTAGGGAAGATCCAGTTTCTTGCATCTTCATTGTTAACTTCTTAAACTCAATTCCAGATTTGGAGCCAATAATTTTCTCCCACTGGCCTTAAAGGAATGAGACACCTAACGTCAGCCAGACATTAACTATAGCCAAACCTGTGTTATCTCCACAGTGTTTGACATGTCAAAGCCTACAGTTTAGCTCCTGTAATAACTGTCCTTTTGACTGGTAGTTTGAATGAAACAAACAACAGATTCACTTCACAGAGGTATTTCTTTCTTTTCTCTTATCTTTCTCATTAACCTACCTTCTGATTTCACAAGCTCACACTTATTAAACAGATGCAATTGATCCCAGTCCCAATTCCCAGCCCCAAGTAGTAAATATGAATGAACATGCATTAGAACAGGCAGCTCAAGGCCACGACCTAGATCTAATTTGGACGAGTGAAAAGTTACCTCTGTTTAGTTAACTGTTTAGTTAACTCCTGATACCCTTAAACAAGGCGTGTATGCATCTGAATGTATTTCCTCTGGATCACAGGCACTGATTCTGTTTTTTTTTTTAATTCACCATTAATTGAAACATTTCAGTTAGATAACTGAGATGATTAACAGGCATTTATTTAATCATTTGTTGTACATTTTAATCATATAAACATTGGAATATGTTATGTTTGAGTTTTCAATCCTTTGTCACCTCTTAGAATATGGAGTGGTGAGAAATTTTCCTAACCACAGAAATTCCATCGTGTGTTCTCTCAGGGACTGCTGTAGACTACTCATCTACTTATGTCACAACCCCAAACCCACAGTGAGAGGGTAATTCTCTCTGAGAGGACAGATTAGAGGGGCACTATGCTTACTTTCACTGGGGAGGGGGAGGGGAGGGGCTGTGACATTTGCCCAGGGTTTTCGCCAATCACTGTGTATCTTACACCAAACACAACTCTGGCTCTGTCAAGGGGGGAATAGGAATCTTTGGGGATCCCTGGGCACCACCTTGAGCTAAAGACAAAATAAATTACCATTAGTGTCACTAACACTGTGTTTATTGGTAACTCAACAGCTTTGCAAGAATGATATGCTGCTGAGAGCAGTGGAATCATTATAGATGTGGAACCCACTTTGGTCAGGTCCATCCTAATTATCTGTATCAGTACATTCCCATTTAGCATTTCACTAATAAATATCCCAGTTACACTAGAACAAGTACAATATAAAATATGCATTACTCATAAACATGAGGAAAAGTAGACATAGTTCAAAGTTAAGGCTTCCTATTAAGTATTATGCAATAGCCACTTTACTGATTAACTGCTGATATGTTCAGTAAATAATTTGCCAAGTTATATATGGAGTTTCTCAATAGTCCTGTCTGTAGTGAGCTCAAGAGGTCATTTCACTTGCACTGCACTCCAACCCCCCCCCCTGATTTTCATGTTCAATCATTCCCCTATATTCAGTTAAACAGTTTCTTTTTGCCACCACAGAACAAAAACACTGAAACTGAAATAGTACACCTATGAAGAATCACACATACAAACAGGATTTCCAAGTATCTAAAACCCTTTTTTTTAAAGTACTTAAAATGAATCATTTTAAATGCTGTGGAAGTATGAAGACCTACCACACAACTGCTACAGTAAGCCTTGCATAACAGTCTCACTACATGGACAACACAAGTCTCAATGCCCTATTCTCATCTTTTATCCATGTCTGATTTTTGATTATGACTGCTTACTTCTCCTTTTCAAACTAATCCATATCCAAAGCACCTATGTTTACATTAATTGCACGAGTCAAAATGTCCTGTGTGTATGGTTGAATAGTAAAAGCTTGGAAGATGGGAACACTGTTCTAGCCAAACTAATTTACCATTGTCTGCCAAGAACAGAGCCAACATCAATATAGTTGTTTGATCCCGTGCTTTTAAAAGCCTATTTGGATCAGAAGCTCATTGCTCAAACTTCCAGAGCCTCACTGCTTGGGCACACCCACTTTTATCATCAGTTTGAGTTGCAGTTCATGAGGAACCGAAGAACTGTGAATTTGGGTGCAGTTCCCGTGACCAGATTTCACTCAAAATTTAGTACAGCAAATGAATGTGGTTCATAATGGATCTGATAGTGTTTGATGTCATGTCATTGCATTGTTTACATTTTCCTGAAAATGTCCAACATGTGTCAGATATAAGCCGAACAATGAGATTTGGGCAATACTTCTTGGTGTAAAAGCTTGGTTTCACTGAATATGTAACAAAAGCAGGAATTATTTCACTGGGTGGAGGAACAGCTAGCGCAGAGGGAAGTTTCAAGGGACTGTAGTCCACAGGCTTTAGTAGAGAGACATGAAAGGTAGGTGAAATCCAGAATTTTGATGGTAACTGTAAAAAGGTAACAGAATTGATGCTTTTTATGATTTTAAATGGACCAGTGTACCTGGGGCTGAATTTCCTGGAGGGAAGATTCCTTAAATATTGAAACACTGGTGGAGCATTCGCGAGTCCGAATGTCATTGCCACATACTCATACTGTCCTCTGGTTTTGATGAATGCTGTTTTTCCTCTATCCTCTATCTTTTTTTTCCTGCAAAGAAAAGCTGCAGGCGAGGTGTAAGGGTAAATAATTCCTGATCTTAGAGCCTCATCAATGTATTGATCCATAGCTTCAGCTTCAGGAATTAACAACAGATATATTTGACCACTGGGTGGTGACACACGTGGGAGCAGGTCGGTGGCATGATCCCAAGGTCAGTGCAGAGACAGGTCAGAAGCTTTGGCCTTACTGAACACATCTTGAGCATTATCTGGTGGAATCATGTTAAGGTTGGCGGTATTTAGACTCTCAATGGATATGGAGCAGCAAAGTAGCACAAATTTGCTCCACCGGTCAACGGTGTGTAATCAACTGCTGAACCAGGTTTTTGGAACATCTTGGCTGGAGTGTGGATGATCAAAGACTTTCTTAAATAGTGAGATGAACTATGAGTCAGAAAATAGCGCTTTATTAAATTGATGTCATAATGCTGTCGCCCAGTCTAAAGTTTGATACTAAAGTAATAATATGACAGACTTAATTTTCTCTTTTTCAGACTGAAACACCTATCGAAATATAATGAGCATTGGGGGGATGATTAATGGTAAGTATACAGTAGATATGTTATAAACAAAGTATAAAAACAGAAAAAGAGTCTTCATTTATTAGTTTATTTTTTTCCTTTGCTGATGTGGGTACATCGGGGCAATTTTGATTTGAACTATTCACCCTGGTGACTGCTTCGGTAATAAAGGCAATGTGGATGGAGATCTCTGCTGAAAGCATTATCTTTAGTTGTTGTTGGCGGCAGTGTGAAAGCTAGGAGCAAAATGACTACACGCTGTCTAAGTAGGTAACTTAGAATCATTGAAAGATACTGTAAAATCAGCATCAGGCCAGAATTAGATTATTCTACTCTAAATAAACTGCTTGATAAGACAATTTGCAGTATATTATTATCATAGAGAGGCTTGCATTTCTTCCCCCCCTTTAATAAAGTAAGTAAAAAGTGATAGTAAAAGAAACATAGCAATAACATTAGGCTGTTTGGATGTTAAAGACAAATTAATAAAACCTTGCTGGGGCTATTGCTCTGCCATTGGCTTAGCTCTGGTTTAACTACATTTTAAAATATCTCAGCTGGAGACATGTTTAAATTATCGCCATCTCCCATTGAACGTCAACTAAATCAAGTCTACAGTGGATTTCAGATAATCCTCAGAAAAGGGACCTCTAGTGGCAGTTAGGTGATTTTTAAATTGGGTTTAGTTCAAAACGTAGGTGTGCATTAAAGTGCAGGTTCAGAGGAAACAGCAATCGACTTGTTCTGGTTTAAACTCATTTTACATTGTAAATTGTAATCAAGCTAATGATAGAGCAACAGCTCACTTTTCTTCAGTGATTTTTTAAGCCAACGTTTGCCACCTGCTCTGAACTGTTGAAGGCCACTATTGCCAGGCCAAAAAAAATTGAAATGGAGTGCTAATCATGTCTACCAAGCCATGCCTGATAAGGAGCAGGGGCTCAAATCTCTAGTCCACCATATGCTGGAGTGTAGAGGTTCAGTGTCTTTATGAGGCCACAAGGGATGGGCATGTTATGGCCTATTCACACGAATGTCACTTAGTGGATGAAACATCAGAGGAATTCATAATGCTACTAGCTTTGATAAGATTAATTTTTTTTCTAAGTACTTTAAAAGAAAGATTACCCAATGGAATTGACTGAGAGTTTGCTACTGTATTTGTGAATTGTAAACAAACAAACCATGCTTCATTTTAGACCTGAAAACAATCTTAAAACTGTTTCACTATAATTGTATTGTTTGCTTTAATAGACAGAGGAAGAATATCAGTGTAATTCATAAGTAAACACACCTATTGTTCAGGAGATGAGAGTCAGAAAGATGAAGGTGGAGATGAGATACAAAATAAACAGAATGGAAAACAAAGCCAGGACATTTGAATGGTACCCAGAAAGGATGGAAGGTCCCAGAACTTTTTGAAAGACTACACTGAGCAAGTATACTCTCTTAATACCTGTTTGTTTTTCTTTTGCCAAAAAATGAATAGCCTTAAAAACCTTTGGCTGATTAAACTCCACTACTGCCAGGAAAAGTTTTAGGGGAAGCACAATCTATAACATAACCTACTAAGCCATAACTATCAGATTTCTCTCCTTTAAAACATGAAGGACTGTTTAAGATAAACAACATGCGTAATATACAGATATGAAAAAAAGAAAAGAAAAGAAAACAAAACTTTGTCTCAGTTTTTTTTTATGTAAAACTGTCAGTACATCTGCCAGGATTGGGGAATCTGGCCGCCCTGCTGGCCATCCTGTGTATTGTCGAGTTGTGCTTTTGTTTGTTTTGGTTTTGCCATGTGCTTCTGTTTGTTCCTGTGTACTCCTGTCCCCGCCCCCCACCTGATCCCTATTATTACCTGGTTTGTCTCCTCCAATAGTCTGTCTCTGCTGTTTATTGTTCTGTGCATTTAAGTCCTGTGTTTGTACCTGTTCTTTGTCGGATTGTGACCTTTTGTTCTCTCTGCCAGGCCGTGTGTTTTGCCTTCCGTGATCTGTAATTTTGGCAGTGTTTGCCTGGACCTGTTTTTGCTTTACGTTTTGGATTTGGTTGCCCTGTGGATCTCTGGCTCTGACCTTGTTTGTATCCTGTTTTGACCATTCTTTTGCCTTACGATTTGGATTTGTTTGCCCTCTGGATTTGACCTTGGACTGGACACTGTTTTTGAGATTGGATTCTGATTTTTGTTTTGAATAAATCTTATTTTACTCAGTGGGTCTGTGATTGGGTCTTGGTCTGTCAAATCCTCACATAAAACCACCAGCAGATGAATCGCAAAAGAGGGAGAAAAAACACACTGACATACATACACACAGAGCTCAATGGCCAGGGTTTCCTTGTCATTCCTGGCAACTATTAGCTTTGATTAGCCAGAGCAGGGGTCGCTGGCAGTGTTAGCAAGGTAACAAGTGCTGTGCTGTGGTACAGTAGACTGGACTAGAGGTTTGGGCATGGTGGCACACTGGCCTTTCCTGATTGGATGAATGACATAATGCAATGAGCAATGGCCCATTTCATAAGGATTCTCTGGCTCGCTCCAGTTGGCATCTGTGTGGGGTGCACCTGAACTGTCTGACCCAACCATTTATCAGCCTGTCTGCTTCCCAGATCCCTGATCCCTGTTGGCCCATAAGAAACATTTAAAAATTTAGGCAGCTGATTAGGAAGATGTGGCCAGGTTCAAAGGCTATACTGGACAGCATAGCAGCAAAATGCCAGAGAGTAAATACGATAGCGGAGCACAAAAACAAAAAGCCCAAGGGCTGAAAGAACACTGTGGCTAAGATCTACTAATCATCTACTAATCATTTGGATTTTTGAACAATGTTCCATCCATCTCCATACAAGAGCAGCTATCTTTGTACAGGAACAGCTAATCTCCAGAAGAAATACGCAGGTGATCTGGAGGAAGATTTTGTGGACGAAATTGGACAATTCAGAAAATTTATTAAAGAAAACAAGAACACCTCAGCAAGGTCATTCCTGCAACTTATAAGAGGAAGGAAACTACAGTCAGTGTTTCCAAATGTTGATATAGCACTGCGACCATTTATGACCCATTGTGGACTGAGATCCACAATGGGTCAAAACAGACTGAATCACCTGTCTCTGATGTCCCTTGAAAGTGTTATTCTGTGCAAATTGGATTTTACCAGCCTCATTAAGGACCTCTCTATCAGAAAAAAAGAAGAAAAACTTCGGTAGTAAAAGGTAGGAATATGTATTTATGATTGTGTTGCTTTTGTATTATTGCTGTTATTATGTGCTGCTGTCATGTTTGTTGTATTTTTATGGCTTTGTTTTATTGGAGTATTGCACAGTGATTTGTGTCTCTGTAACGATGTTGTAATTTTACCTCAGTAAAACAGGGTGTTCTGTACTGCTGCAGATGTTGTACCTGTTAGTTTAGAAAGCTAAAAAAAAATCACAAATTACCAACATACAGCCTTATAGAAAGAGCATTATGAAAACCAAATATCAGCTCAGTATGTGGCAAATGCCTCTGTATCTTTAGTATTGTGGCCCCTTTACCCCTATGACTGCTGAGAACGAGGCTCTGAGTTCTTTTAACTAAAACTAATAACTCTTATCTACACTATGAATTGTTATAGAAGGGTTCCTTATTTAACTTAGTTACTAAATGTAGGTATGCTATGAACTTGTTTGTAATTAAATCTAGTACCTGTATGTTCTTATTCTATAATAAACACAAAATTATTAAAGTGTAAAAAGTATTTACATTATATTGAGTCTCAATGAAACAAAATAATTCGAATTCAAAATCAGATGTCAGGCTCCAACATAAAATAAAAATATCCAAAGGCTATGTTGAAAAGTAAGTACAACCAAAACTCTGCAATGCACTTCTCAATTCAAATCTTTCAACTACAAAGAGTCCTGTCATTCATGTATGCTTAAATGCAATGAACATTATTTACATATTATTACATGGCTTTGTTGAATACTCGATTCTGATTGGTCAATTACGGCATTCTACGGTCTGTTATTTCTATTTAGCAGACAACTGCTATGTATAACAGACCGTTGCTATGGAAGCAATAAAATAATTTTTAAATCAATAAAATAATTTTTATATCAATATTTTGAGTCAAATTATTGATTTCTTTAGTAAGTAGCCGTCTAATAAGTGGGATAACGTACAGCGAGCCGATCATTATCGCGAAATAAACTCCGACAGGGTGATGCAGGACCCCGCCGCGAAGTCGAAGTGCTGATAGCTACGTTATCCCGTGTACTCACACATAAACAGTAAAACTGGAAACTGCAGCTACACTTCTAGCCAAAGTGTAACTAGTCAGTTACCCAATCCTCTCTGCTAACGCATAAGTAAGCTAAATAAACCCCTTCAGGGTGATTCAAGACCCCTCCGCTTCATAAGTGCACTCTGAATAACACTATTTGAACAAAAATAGGACCTACTTCTAGATTTTTCTTTGAAATATTATCCTATTCTTTTATAAGGATTACTCTTATATAAGAATAGGGTAAGACTGTCTCTAGAAAGATTGTGCTTTTTTATTTTGCTTTGTATCAGGCTTTCCTTTCTTTCCTCATGTTTTTCCTTTTTTTAAATCGATAAGATTATGACCTTCGTTCGCTACACTATTAATGATTGATTTCAAACAAACACACAATCTCAAATAAAAACACATTTGGTCACATCAGCAGCATGTGCAGACTGGGACAGTCCATTCATCTCAGGCCCAAGAAAGAACCATCTAAAATAGAGATGAAGATGAGGATGATGCTGATAATTCCAGTTCACGTTATAATGCTAGTGTACCTGTCAGTATCGGGGGCAGAGGACACTATGACTATTTTAGATGAGGTGAGAGCACTGAGAGCTGAGTTTAAACATCTGAAGAGCACATGCCAAGGTAATTTAATATTATACAACAATATTATTATAACAATTGTTTTTAAGTATTAGACTGCCTAAAAATAAAAGAAATTGTGGAAAGTACTTGTAAATGAAATTGAAGTTGTTTGCACTGACAAATGATAATTGGACAGACTGGGACAGTCCATTCATGTCAGGCCTCTAGAAATAACTGTCTAAAATAGAGATGAAGATGAGGATGATGCTGATAATTCCAGCTCATGTTATAATGCTAGTGTACCTGTCAGTATCAGGGGCAGAGGACACTATGACTATTTTAGATGAGGTGAGAGCACTGAGAGCTGAGTTTAAACATCTGAAGAGCACATGCCAAGGTAATTTAATATTATACAACAATATTATTATAACAATTGTTTTAAGTATTAGGTTATCAGATAAAATAAATTTGTGGAAAGTACTTGTAAATGAAATTGAAGTTGTTTGCACTGCCAAATGATAATTTTCTTCTTCTTCTTCTTCTTCTTCTTGCTCTCACCCCCCGCCATGGTTACATGAGTCAGAATCCACTGATTTTCTTGACTTCAGATAAGCAATGTATAGTTTTCAGCACGTTTCCTAAACTCAGCTGACTCTTGACCTCCTAACGAACTTAGCAGGAGGTTATTATCATTTTAATTCTTGGGTCTGTATTAAACTGGAACACGCCATGTTCTGTCTTTCATGCCTGGTAATTTACCCTCTGCTTCAGCGTGATGTTTTGGAGAACATCTGACATATAAAATATTAATATTGATGTGGATGAATGTGGTCACTTTTAAATCCAGCCCGCCATGTGGCCTTCACTGCTGTCCTCAGACCCTCTAATCCAGAGAAACTAGGGTATGGCAGCACTGGGCCCTTTAATAAGGAAATCACTCTAATCCACAGCAGTGTTCTTACCAATGTTGGTGATGCATACGACCAAACCTCAGGTAATGAGACTATAACATTGAATCACCCAGCAACATCTCTTTTACATACATTTACATAAATGTGTTTATATTGACTTACTGCTTTCAAAAGTGGAACAAGTTGAAATTTGGAAATGTTTCACTTAATAATATAATTATAATATATATAATATAATCCAAATAATATAAAAATAACTGGTGTATTGGTTTTACCCAGGTATATTTACTGCCCCAGTGAAAGGAGTTTATTACTTTACCTTCACCACATATACTTGGGCAACGGATGTTGATACTGGTGTGAGTCTGTACAAGAACGATCAGCAAGTCCTGCTTGTGTGGGAATTTCAGGACAAACCTGACAATGAAGATTTCGCATCCAATAGCGCTACTTTGCTTCTGGAGAAGGGTGATACAGTTTACATGCGCTTACCCTCTGGGTTCCAGGTCACCAGCAGCGAAAAGTCCAACATATGTACTTTCAGTGGTTTCCTCTTGTTCCCAATGTGAAACTATCCTGAAAAGAAAAAGCTGTTTTCTCATCTTATTGCATTGTGCCTTCCAAATGTGAAAATCAGTAAAAATGCAGTCAAAAAGCATCTCTGTGTCATTGCCTTTGAATGTCATCAACCTGTTGAACTGTTCATAGATGAAGTATGTGTTTTTTAGGCATTTTTTGTAAATTAACAAGAATAGTTGCATTCATAACTGGTATGAGTATGTAATCATTATGCAGTGGTGTTACACTATATCTCTGGCTGTATGACCTTGGATTTCCTCCACAGTTCCTATGGGTAATGTGGAAAAACAAACAACAACAAATCCTCACTCTGATTATAGTGCTATCTTTTCTTGTCCTGCAAACTTGACATCCATGAATAAAATTGTCCTAATTTCATAGCATTTCACAACAACAACAACAAAAAAACCTCTCTCTTTCTCTCTCTCTCTCTCTCTCTCTCTCTCCCTCTCTCTCTATATATATATATATATATATATATGTATATATATATATGCTGCAGGAGGTGTCTTGCATCAATTAAAAGACTATACAATGATATGATATGAAGATAACATTTGGTCTTGCCTTACACAATGGTGAGATAAGGATGATAACAATGATATTTTAACGTTATTGTTACCAACTTTCCACAGTAGCCCAAGATAGAAAGTTCAGTCAAGGGACATTCTAAAATGCTTAACATGATAAAGCTTAATGTGGCTTAATGTTTCAAAACTGCGATCAATGATCACCAAATCTCTCTCGGACAACTCTTGTCAGAGACACTTTCACGTATCAAAAAATCAAAACAGAAATCCTAGGAGTATGGTTGTTATCTCATGTTAACCGTTTTCCTCTCCATTGACGCCCATTATAAAGAAAAGGCTTAACAAAACAGCAATCAGTGATCACCAAGTGATCACCAAATGATCTCTCTTTCTCTCACAGGTACAGCCTTCCTCTCTGCATCATATGACTGGACTTTTCTCCTGTGGCATAACAGCCTGATCGAGTGTAAGCCAACAAAAAACAGGACTGATTGTCTGTTTTTTTTTGGCTTACACTCTTCAACTAAGGAGTGAATCCACATCCTGGCCTTTGTATGGCTGTCAACTGACCCTTGTGAGCTGCTGATGACTGCACAGGCATACACAATGGCAAAAACACCACAGTCATAAACACTGGCTTGTTGTGGGACAATTATGACATCTGTGACTGTCCAATCAGACACCTGAAAATCTTCTCCAGCTGCTGTGTACATGCATGCCACAACTTTCAGGAGAGTTGAGCTTGCAGTTTTAAAACTGTGGATATTTTCCTGATGTTAGAAGATATAGGAAATCCTTGAAATCTTTGAAGTGCACTTCAATTAGAATTTTTAAGATGGGAGAGAGCTCATAACAAGAGACATGTGAGAGCAATTTGGTGATCTTTGATTGTAGTTTTGGGACATTAAGCCACATTAAGCTTTTTCGTTATAATGGGCGTCAATGGAGCAAAAACATTTAACATACATAAACTTAGGTTAACTTAACAACCATATTCCTTGGATTTCTATTTTGATTTTTCAAGAGAAGATTGTGTTTATGACAAGAGATGTGTTAGAGAAATTTGGTCTTCTTTGATTGTACTTTTGGTGTATTAAGCTAGGTAGCTTTGCCCTTTCCCTTTGGGCAGCAATGGAGAGGGCAACACTCAACATAACATAGGCCTAACTACCATATTCCTTGGATTTTAGTTTTACTTTTTTGATAGGAGATGATGTTTATGACATGTGAGATGTCAGACAAATTTGATGATCATTGGACGCTATTTTGGGGCATTAAGCCACGTTAAGCCTTTTCCTTTTAATGGGTGTCAACGGAGAGGAAAATGCTTAATGTTAGATAACGTCCATACTCATAGGATTTCGGTTTTGATTTTTTGACAGGTGGAAGTGTTTATGACAAGACATGTCTGAGAGAAATTTGGTGATTATTGGACGCTGTTTTGGAACATTAAGCTACATTAAGCCTTTTCACATTAAATGTTTTAGAAGGTCCATTCAGTCAACAAAGTGTTTTTTTTCACTAAGTATTCTTATTGTTTAGATATAGTGGCTGGGTTTTTTTGTAAACTCGGTGCTGACTGCTAGTGCTAGCTGGTTCCAGGTAGTTTGAATGTTTGTTGTTAAGATGATGCAGGATGAAACTAGTATTGTTATGATATTTCAGTCATCTTTCATAATTTGCAGGTTGTTTGGGAGCGATTTTCTATTTTATTATGGAACTTGCAAACAATTTATTTAACCTTTTCTGCTGTTGCCATCCTTCCTCTTGTTTACCAAGGGCTCTAACTGGAAACTGAGTGCACGTGAGATCTACAATTAACAAGTACTAGATGTTAATGTAGAAACTCGAGAATTGATGTAACTGCTTGAGAACTTGAATGCTCGAGTACTCTGTAAAACCCCTAATATATATATATTTCTCTTCTCTGCACTAAACCATGTGGAGAGCTGTTTTCTGATGAAGACATGAAGGGAGCAACTGAGAAAAGAGGAACAATGTGAGGAAGACAAGAAGACAGGAGAGTCTTGGCAAGAAATGAGATGTGAGGCATTCAATTCATCCTCTTTTTCCTTCTCACAGTGCAGCTTAATTAATTATCTTTTTTTCCTAATCAAATTCTTTTGAAACCTCTTGAAAATTACGTTGGATTATTTGGTGTGGTTTATAGGTTCGTTCAGATCTATTTATTTATTACTAATAAGGGTTTATGCAATACTAAGGAAACACTTACAAGGAGGTAATAATTTAGAGTTCTGCATATTAAAAAAATACCTCTCTGTGCAATGATCAACTGAAATTAACTCTCGTGAACATAAATGAAAAATAAAAAGTCAGTAAGTAAATTAATAAAATGATGACAGTGAATGAATGTTTGAGACACACACACTTACTGTAACCAAGTGGTTATATTTTCATATTTGAGACTAATTCCATGTTTGAAAACAATTTAATTATGGTTGGCGAGCTCGATTTGGAAGCCACTAAAGTAGAAACATTACTAGAATGTATGAGTGGTTCTTCCTATTGGCATTTCCTGCCATATTCTCTATTAACTTGGTCTTACAAAGCCTACAAGGAGTCCAGTACCATTTGTTCGCTAGTCCTGAATGAGCTATTTTCCTTGATGTTCTTGTAAAATTTAACAAAGGCAAGACTGATTTTTTTCTGAGAATGCTCTCTGTTAAATACGTGATGGTCTGGAGAATTATTTTATATGGTGATTTTTTTTTTAAACCAGTTAGATTTCTGAAAAATAGTCTGAACATTTTCCTCTTGGAAGTCATTTAGGCTTATAAATCTTCATGCCATTTTAAATTGTTTATCAACACTAGTAAAAGGTAAGAAGAACAGCTTTGAACGATTACATTTCACTGTATTTTGACCCCATTTACGCCCTTTTCGTAGGGAGCATCACACTAATTCTCGTCAATTTCAGTCATTATACCAGAACTTGACAATTCATTTTTGTCATCTGAACAGTTTTGTCAGACTGATTTGAGGCACAACCTGGGGATAAGTCTTGATTGGACTTTTTAGGAGTGAAACATCAGTGCAGTAGGAGGGCTAATATAATGACACACAGATTTCAATATCAATAATTTTTCATTAGCAAGCTAAAAAGAAGGCCAAGCACCAGGTTGAACAGGTAAAAATGTTAGTATCAAATCAATTGCATAAGTTTATCTATCTACCTGCAGACAGAAACAGGAAGGTAAATGCATGTGTTTATACCAACAATCATCCTGATTTTGGTCTATTCTTTTCATGTTCTCTTTTATTCTTCTCCCACAAGGTGGTCAAAGGTCAGGCAACAACTTCTGAAATCGATTTTAAGGTTGATTTTATGTTTTTTTGACAATAAGTGATCTGCAACTGAGAAACATTCAGTGGGTAGTAGTTACCAGGACCACATATCTTACTTCCACTTCAGGAAAAAAATCTACATTTTGAGGGTCCATGAGAGTAGGAGAAACTTTTAATGTAATCAACACAGATAATTAGCAAGATCCTCTTTAAATCTGCTGGAAATTTCAATTTCACATGAAGGGAAAAGGCTATTTCTTCAGTCATTAAACTGAAAAAGCAAGGAACCCAACCAGCTACTAGCAATTTGAAACTTTGGGGTTTCAAATCCTAAAAAGCTGGTTTCTGGACTGAGAGGGAGAGAGAGAGAGAGATTGACACTCCTGTGGAATTCTGAACTCTGTAAGACTGGATTCTTTGTTAAGTATGAGCATCATCTGCTGAAAGCAATCACTGTCCAACTAAATGCCACTGAAGGAACCTCAGCTATACCCCACCCTGCGTAAACACACATGGCTGTATTGGCATCAGTCTGGTTAAATGTGATCCATATAGCTGAATGGACAGTTAAGCAGTGTTAGAGATTTGGTTCTTTGACCATTCCTCTGTTTCGCAGAGCCACACATTAAAGAGAATTTCTTATCAGACCTGCCGCTGGGGTCATTTAAAGTGGCTAATTCAAACCTCCAGGGTGTTTAGGAAGCTACTGACTGCATCATAACATTTGCCTTGTTCAGCATAATACACATTTCTAAAGGAATAAGATCATCAACACAGAAAACAAAACAACCACTTTACCTCTGTAAAAAATACAGGTTTGCTCACATATGAACTTACATCTGTTAGTTTAAAATTGATGATAGACTTTGAGAGCTGAATGTAAGTCTATTTGTGTTTGTGTTGAAGGAGAAGTCAAAAGGTGAAAACTGTCCACAGAGGGTCAGCGGCTATTGAATTCATCAGTCTGGAAAAGGTCAAATCAATCTATTAAAGTTCCAACCATCCCCAAAGATCTTTAACTGCCTATGGTGGAGAGATAAACTCTGAATGTTGTGTGGAATGAAATGTGTCTAATTATGAGATTTCTTCTTCATTAAGAAAATGTCCGGTCCGGTCATTCACACCAAAAACTGACCATACAAAACTGCTACAGGACAGCATGGGCTAAGTGAAAGAGCTACAAGGTATTTCTGTCCATCTGTGTCAATGTTATTGTTTTTATTTTTCATATGTAAATGCCTTTCAACAAATCTTTGATTAACTAACATAACTAACACATTTTAGAAAGTCTGTGTCTTTTTCAAAGTCTTTCTGCTGAGGCTATTTAAGAGTGTGCAGACATTTCTGTGGTTCAAGGGCATGACTGTGAAAACAACGTACAGCTAGTCCAACCTCCATGCAAGTGGAGAAATATAAAAAAATTTTAAAAATGTGATATGAGAAAGGAACTCCTTGAGAGTACCATCCTCTGACAAACCGCATACTCTGAACAAGCTTGTGTGCCTTGTCATCCCTCCCCAGAGAATCAAGATTTATTGAAACACCTTAAAATCCAAAACCAGCCAAAAAAAAACCCCAAAAAAACCAGAGACAAACACATCTCAAACACAGATGTATTTGTTTGCTTTGACATAATTTTTACTAATTTCCCCATAAAGTGCTGCTGAACCCTGAACTTCACCTCTCTTTCCTCATTCTTTTCAGTACATATAAGTTTTTCTGTTATTTTTGGTGAGGAAAAAGTAAAGTGTCAATGCTAAATCTCATTACCGTGTATATCCAGTGACATAATACATGTCAATGTTTGTCCCTGACTTTATAAGTTACAGTGCTTTCTCTGTTATTTATCTGAGACAGAGCATGGAGCAGCTCTGCAGTTTCCTAAATGTTGTATTCCTTCATTTTTACCATACTGACAGTAATGTTTTAACTCCTTCCTCAGCTGAGAGCTTGAATAATTCTCTCAGTGGTGGAAAGTCTATTGATTAGCCTGAAGGGCCAGCAGGTCAGGAATTTGCTGCTCACTAAAATCAATGTGAGTCGCCTTCCAGGCGTTTGTGGTCAATATCTGGTTTATCTTTGTAGGCCCCTGTCGGCTATATGTGGTGCTTGAGATATTGATAAGGACCCTGGGTGTATCGGATCCAACAGACAGGCCTGTGGTTTGGCCCTAACTCAAACACAGACTCTCTAGAGGAAACCTCAGCAAATCAATACCTGAGAGAAATTTTCGGAATTAGAGGGAGGAACAGATGACAGTACGACCTCACCTCTCCCTTAGCAACAAGGACAATGTGTGCCAAATATCAAATCTTAAGCACGTGGCTGATGAACCAGACAAGCTGTCTGAGACTGAAGCTCCAAAAGCATGAGAAAAAGTTGGGGAAAATTCAGCCTCACTTCAGCGTGTCCAGAAACACGCATAGAAACAGTCTAAAACAGGGTGATAACTGGGTAGAAAGTTTTCAAAATTCAGATTAAACCACTGTGTTTGTTGATGGATTAACTGGATTATTTATAACCTTTTTTTAAGATACATACACTTCATCTCTGTTCTGTGTGTCATTCCAAATATCTCATAGCTCTCACAGCTATCTCTAATACAATATAGTGTCTATGAAAAACACTGTTGGTCTTTAAGCCTGTCAACAGAAAAGAAAAGATTTACACATTAAAGCACAAACAGAAATGAGACTAACTACTGGAGACCCTCCGCTGTGTTAACGGCAGTAAGTAATCCAACGCTATTCAGTGTTGGCCCATAATGATTTTATTTCCCATCCCGCAGTAATTGCTTTGGGTAAAATGGAGTTGGCTTCCGAGGAGCACATAGCAACTGGAAAATTCAATTAAATGCACCTTTTTAAAGCACCCTGTGGTAATTATTCCAATAATTGCCAATTTTGGTTTCCTCCAATGCATTATGGGTGCTGCTAGCACGCAGGTGCAAAGGCGACTAACAAGCAACACTGTTCACAAGCTGTTGGGATAGAGTGGAGTAAAGCACAGAGCGAGGGAACATAGAGGTCAAGGACATTGAGACAGAATGGATAGAAAGCACTGAAGGGCTTAGATTAGTGGAGAGGGGGGGGGGGGGAGGGGGTGGGGGGTGTGCAGAGGGAGAAGTGAATAGGTTGTGGCAGGTTTGTGATGGGACTGTGTAGATAAACACAAAGAAAGCCCAACTGTCAGCACCGCTTCACGATAAGGTAGATGAAATAACCTTTTCACTTTTCTCTTCTCTTCTCTTCTCTTCTCTTCTCTTCTCTTCTCTTCTCTTCTCTTCTCTTCTCTTCTCTTCTGAAAACCAAACCAAATCAAAGGTACTCTACTCTCACCATAGCTAAGTCTCCAGAGTATCCTACCGGTTCACTAACACTACATCAGATGAAGCCAAAGCCAGACATTGTGTTTAGTTACGGATTGCAATATACTGCTGACTGCTTCAATAGTCTTTCCATCTAGAGTTGTGCTCAGTCAGATTACAGGTTACATGAACATGTTTGTGTGTGTAAATGTTTATGCCAAACATTCATATTGCGATGTCCTGAATAAATAAAAGGGAAGCAATCAGGCAAGAGAGTTAACATTGTCACACATTAGCATTGTCTTGATTCAATGTCTGCTGAGATTTACTGCATCAGGATGTGATCTTTTCTGCTTTGCATGTTTGCCTAGAAACAGACAGACTTTTTAAAATGAAAAGGAGACATTTTCTAAACTGTGGAACTTTGCATCGTCGCTGAGTTATCCACAGGGATCCACAGTGTGACCTTGCCACATATAGACATGACCTCTGCTCCCTCAAGTCTGTGCACAGAGTCAGGGAAAGTGTGGCCTTGCTCAGTTTTGCTCTGCGTTTGTGTAAAAGCTCTCTGCTTTTAGCCCGACAGCGCTGTCCATAGCAATAACATCAACACACATGCTTCATCTGAACAGCTCCATAAAACATGTCTGACAGCATTGCCTGACTCCCTGCTTCACACTGTCCCAGAAGCTAACATCAAGCATAAAAGAAAAATACACAGAAAAAAACTCACACGATCAACACAAACATGGAAGAAAAAACTTTCACCTCCAAAAACTCCAGAGCTGACATGGCCGTTTGTGACAGAAACTTTTGCTCATAGCCTTTCAAAGAGTCGTAAGTATAAAAAAAACGGGAAAAAAAAGAAAAAAACACTATTAAAACACTACTAAAAGCAATCACATATTTGGTGATTGTAATTCTTGTCCCATTATGCAGTATTGCTGTTGGTCTGTCATGCATAATGAAATCTTGGCTGGTGTGTTGTTTGTTATTTTGAAAATGAATGAATACAATAAGATGGATTTTAACCACAACAATCTGGTAATCTGTGGACAAATTCAAATCTCTCCAAGGGAAATGACTTCCTTTTCCTTCTAGTTTCAGTACTACCCTCCACCCATTCTCCCAAGGCATTCTGCTCCCTGTCCTTATCTAGTCTTTTACAGAGAAATTTCTGTTCTGCAAATACACCAGACGGAAAAGCCAAATGAGATTTGGGCCAATTGAAAGTAAAAGTGAATTATTTTCAGTGTTAGACATGCAAAGCTGCTCTGTGACCACAAAAGATGCTTTTAGAATTCTGAGCAGTCACAAGATCTAAGGGGATAATCTGTAACCTGATATGGTTTCATACATGTGACCACTGGCTTCACACAGCACCTCTCATTCAAATCAGGTCTCTGTTCTCTGTGACAAGACTGTTCCCTTTATGTGTTATCTCAGGAAGTGAGGAGCTATCTCTAAATTCTCTTCATATCCGCTAGTTTAGAAAACCAGCCCGCATTCTTTCACTATACACACACTGTGCCTCCTCAAATATGGGTGAAAGTAAATTAAATGCATCATGTTATTTAAAAAAAAAAGGAGAAAGTGAAATGAAAACAAAACAAACCAAGAAAAGAAAAAAAGGAGAGGGGCAGTTGCAAACCTCAGCTGCCACTGGATTTTTTTATTTATTTATTTTTTTGGATTGCTCTCTTCCCTAACTGCTGTTCATTAAACAGGGCTCCACAGCTCAGTGCCTACAGCTGCAGTGCGCGTCTGTCTAATCAGAGATGTTTATCTGTGGGCGTCTCAGTGGACAGCAGCAATATGTTAATGTCAACAGCAAGCGCTGGTCTGACAGTAAGACTTGGTTGTGAGAACCATACACTGACAACACATATGTGGTGACCTTAACACTGCAGAGAGGTCTGACTGAGGGAGAGAGAGAGAAGAAGAAAGAGAGAGATAGATGTTGGCACCGAACCAGTTACTGACACTGTGTACATAACTCAGCTGGAGGGAGACTTTAATCAGCCCAATATTTCACATTGCTCAGCAAGTCCCCCGAAAACGCAACAGCTATCATAACACTGAAATTATAGCTAAGTAAAACCAACACAGCACGGTCAATTAGAGTAAATGAGCAGTGACAGCAGTGGTGAAAATGTTGCAGTTCATTTCATCATGAAGTGTATCAGAAAGAGGTTTTGATATCGCAGACTAGCGTGAGTGCGCAGGCAGGACAAAGATGCCCAGATGAATTAAGGTTTATAGGTCAGACACTGTTGCTGTGGGTTACGAGGACATTAAGCACACACACACACATACACACACACACACACACACACACACCATTAACGCACACAGGTGAGGAATTTGCATGTGATCGACTGTGACTCCAGGTGAAGTCCGCTGTCTCTTCCAGAACACCACATCTACAGCAAGTGTCACATGGAGTCAAAGACTGTTAACCCCACCTGGCAGGATCAAAGCTTGCTCCACAGGTTCGGAGAGGAAGAGAAATGCACCCCCAAGGCTAAGTTGATCTAGGGAAAAAAAGACAGACAAAGGTAGGGAAAAAGGTAGAGGGAGATAAAGGATTTTTCGGTGTATACAGAAAAGAAGTGAAGACAGGCAGAGCTTCAGTGCTCATACCATCAAGTCCATTAACCTTAGAGCTCCAGTCACCATCTCTTATCTCTGCATGAGACTGGGAAATGAATATTCATTTATGCAAATCAGACAAGTCCTTGAATTATAATTACACAATGAGGAAGCAGACTTGTTTTTGAGTGAAATTTCATGGAATTTGGTGAGCATAATTTTTTGATAAGTGGAGTCGGTCACCCCACTTTGTTAAGCTCATGGAGGGTAAATGTAAGATTTTTTCTTTTTTTTTTTTTTAAACTTGGATACCTGCTGTTCTACGTCAATAAATATGACAATAGAAAAATGTTAAGTGAGGCTAAATAAAATCATATTTAGCCATACATACAACAAATGAAAAGCTGTTGTTGTTTTTGTCACTAAATTTGAGCTTTCATTGTTTTACAGAAATTTACTGGAAATGAAATGAATATTTCTGACAATCATATGCTTATCTAATTTGTGAGGAGTACACAAACATGTTACTAAACACACACACACACACACACACATGTGACCCTGAAACACAATGTGAGCTTAGAAGTCATGTACTCCGCCCTTGAAGGACTCCTCACTGTTCATTTACTCTGAGCCTCCTATGGCATCCACCTCAGACCTATGTGAAACAAAGGAAACTCACACAATAAAACACACTCAAATTTCAAAAACTATAATGCAGATCTGGACTGATCAATGTCTAACACGACATGGGCATTTCCTTGCGTTCCACTCTCAAATGACAATGTTCAGATGTAATAAGACGATGGCTTCAGGGTGCTACAGTGATATGAGTGAAAGAGAGATGAAATATGACCAGTGAATAAATAGACATGTAAGCTCTAAGCTGTGGTTATTGAGCCAATGAAGTTGGGATGGCCATATCTAATGTTATTATTGTTCCAAAAGAGAGAGAACAGCAGTCTGTTTAACAGTTAGCACATAACGATCATGGTGCTGCCCTTGTAATGCTCCACTATATATAACCATCCTGAGAGAAATTATATTGCTTCTCCTCCCATGATGAAACCACATTTGTTTCTTAAGGTCTCTTTCATTCAATTACCACTTCTATTACTAGTTTTTCCTCACAATCTCTGAGGTGGTAATGAAACTGTTCTACATGTTGCTGTTTATGTGCCATATCTTCAGCTGTTATCATCTGGGCATTAATTCACACACACACACACAGATGCACACACACATACACACACACACACGCACACGCACACGCACACGCACACAAAACAAACATGTGCACATACACATATTCCACTGGGAACCACCAACTCAGCACAATGCAATGTCAATGTCACACTCAGAGATTGATCTTCAGGGGATACACAATGCATGTGTCATTTTGTGTGTGTGTGTGTGTGTGTGTTTGTTCATATAAGCGTGTGTTTTATTTTGCCCCTCAGTGCTGTGACTCAATGTCAGCCTGTGTCTAGTCTGGTTTTTCATTTACACTTCCCCCAAATGAGTAAACATGCCTGTTAATGTCAAATGGTTTCACCATGGACATGTGCCAATAACAGGCCTTCACCAGAGGGTCAGGGGTCACGCTGACGTTCTTACCGTCAGTGACCTCTCTCACATCTATCAGACCTCTCCGTGACCCCCTGAGATCAATGCACGTTTGTTTGTTTCACTGAGGCGTTTGTTCTGTTGTGTAAATAGAACAACAGACAAACATTTCACTCTTTCCTTAAACTCTAGGCAAAGTACATGAAGCTCATATTAAGCTGTCCTACTCCACAATTTTGGCAAAACCTTAGATTAAACAGCGCTGACCCATACATAATAAAAATTTGGTTTGATATCAAGATGAAGTCAGGGCTTTACTATTTGAAAGTACTGTCTGTAAGGCTTATACAGTTTAGAATTTACTTTGCTTTATCACGTGATAAGAAAACATTCTACTTTTAAGTATTTATGACTCAAATATTTGTATTAACTCGTTAAATTTCTTTCACACAAGCCTAAAGAGGAGTGCCCATAATTCATTTGTAATGTGTTAAAATAATAACTGCACTAATGCAGGTTCCTCTCCCTCAGAACAGAGAAGGCAGCATAAAACAAAGGCAGTCGATGGAAACAGTGGGCTATACGCTCCTGGCTACAGACAGGACAGTGGCACAGGTTTCTGCATGGGTAGCGCTGCCACATTCTGTTACCCTACGCTGACTCCACACGGACGCTGCTGAGCAGCCTAACGCTTTCTGGCAGAACACCTGCAGTCAGGAGATAGTGGAAACAGGACATTTGCCCTACTGCATAGTGCCACTGAACACAGCACATCACCTGGGGCTGGGGAACAAGCTAGATTACCACAGTCAGATTACTGCCAGACTGTTTCTCACACAAACACGGGAATGTGTGCATGTGTGTTTGCGTGTGTGTGTGTTTATGTGTTTATGTGTATGTTTGTGTGTGTGTGTGTGTATGTGTGTGTGTGCGCGTGCGCGCGTGTGTGTTTAAAATTGGCTCTGTTTGTTCAGACAAAACCACCACCACAAGCACAATAGTTATGAGTAATATGCCATTCTGACCAGTAGACACAAACAAATTATAATATACAGAAACATTTTCTCTGAGGGGATTTTTTTAAAGCAGTTCATTTTGGTGATTTTTTTTTCTTTTCCACTAACAAAATAAAGCCCACACACGTCTCCTACATATTCTACAAATTATACCATTTCTGTCTGTCCCTCAGGCAAACAAATTTAACAGAGTATTTTTAAAATCATACCAAACCATTGTAGTTTTAAGAGAAGCTGAGAAATTGAGAAACTAATAAGTTCTGATCATCCTGCAGCATAGAGTTTAGAGAGGAATCATTACAGTGAAGACCCCACAGTATGTATTTAATATGTAATATTTAATATTTAAATAAATAATAGCTAAAATGTTGAATATCACTCAGAGGAGCATTTACCTATAAATTTCCTTTACGACATTCTAACTTGCCTATCACTTGTCATTCAGGAGGGTTCTTCATTTACATAAAACATAATGATGTTGCTACTATACTGATCTTTCCATTATCAGAGTACAGACTGTGACAGAGGAACCTCCAGGTTCATGTTCACAACCAAACCCTGTTAAAAACAATCTCACATTGAACACTCAGTTCATTTTATTTCACACTGTCCGGTCCATGGATCTGAAAAGAAAATGCACAGAGACAGTAAAAATATACAGTCAGGACAGTTCTAATAAGCATCACAGTTCTCCACTTCAGGCATCATCTTGTATCAGTTCTTCAAAACTTACAGATCTGTAACCTGTAAAGCATCTGCAAACTGCACATATTTTGTGATGTTGAAGAAAAGTGCACCAGCAAAGCCACAAAAGCTACAGTCAGGGAGTTTTTCAGGATTCCTTACATTCATTCAGTGGAGGTTACACTGGCAAAATATGATGTTGTCTTAATCTATCCTTAACAAGCAGGCCTAACTACTTCTAGCAAAGTTGGTTAAACTTAAAAATGCAGATAAAGTACAGTAATTCCAATGAATCCACAGGGAGTTCTACATTCACACCTTTCTTGCAGGTAGTGAGCAGCACAGAGGAGCAATGTTGTAGGGTGTGAGAGAGGAACGCATGTGACAATTGGTCAGGTTGAGTTTAGAGTGCAGTAGATCAGTTGTGTTGAGTTTGGAGAGCAGTAGATCAGTTGCGATGAATTTAGAAGAACGGAAGGATTGGATGTGGATTAATGATACAAAAACAAAAAGCAGTCTGTGGAACAAGGACTATGGTCTAGACATAAACAAGATTAGCTTTAGCAGTGGAGTTTATGCATATTCGGTGCATAGCAGTGTTTGTCAGGGTTTGACAAAGTAGATTAATGCAGATTGAGTCTGTATTCTGACGACTCTTGGGTTTAATTAGTCATTACAGTTCATAAATGTCTGAATCAAGTCACACACACACACACACACACACACACACACACACACACACACATATATACAATCATCTCCTACAATCATGCCCGTATCAACTGGGAGACAGCACAGATTCAGAAGGCAGAACAAATCAAAACACATTCATCTCTATTTGTCCTTCAGCGCTTAGCCATGAAAAAGGGATCAAAAGTAAAAGAACCTTTATCTGTCTCTGACTCTCTCTCTCTCTCTCTCTCTCTCTCTCTCTCCTCCACTCTTTCTCTCCAGCTGTGTATTATTTAGGGCATTAGAGCAGTGGGTGTATGGATACAAAGAAGAATTTGCCTCACTTGTGTACCTACATGTTCAGCAAACAGGAAGAATCAGCGCTACTTTCTGTTAGCACATACAAGAGAGCTTCACATTGCCTCATTATTCTCATCTATACAGCCCAACAGAAGCGCTGAATGACATGATCAATTTAGCTAATTTTAAGAGCTCCCGTTTAATGACTGAACTGTAAAAAGTGCTAAAAGGTTTCAGATAAATTCAGCTCGTTTTAGTGGATACTCTCCAGCCTAATTCTTCCTCACTGACTCTTGTTCTCTGGGGATAAGCTGAGTAAACTAACCAGACCGAAAGCATCTCTGATGGCCTGTGTATTTCTAAGAGGCAACAACTACACAACACAAAGCATATTTTCTAAACTGTTCACCCCTGGAACAGTGCTGGCTTAATGACTCAACTGGGGAGAATGGGAAAATAAAAACTGAAGTTTCAGCATTCTCATTTCCCCTTCTGAATTCCCTCAGGAATAGGGATCGCTCCCTCTCTCTCTCTTTCTCTCTCTCTCTGTCTGTCTTCCTCTCTCCCTCTCTCTAAATCTTTCTCTCTTTCTTTCACTCATTCTCTCTCCCTCTGTGTGTGTGTGTGTGTGTGTGTTTGCGTATGTGTGTGAATCTGTGATTACATCTTGACCTGTCTCAGGCTGACATTTTCTGCTCTTACAGAACGTGCTGATAATGGCTAAATTAGGCTCTGTGTGACTTTCACACGTTCCATTATGAACAAGATTTCTCTCTCTCTCTCTCTCTCTCTCTCTTTCTCTCTCTAACTCTCTCAGTTAATTGCTCTATTACTAGGTCATGTAGGAATTTCATTGGACTAGGGTCTTGTTTTACAATGATCTGACTTCACATCTGGTCATTGTGTCTCTGGAGAATGAGACAGCTCTGTGGAAATGTTCAGACAGAGTGAGAGAGAGAGAGAGAGAGAGAGAGAGAGAGGGAGAGAGGGAGAGAGAAAGAGAGAGAGAGAGAGAGACTGTTCTCCGTGCTGCCTGGCAACCATTGCCTCTAAAGCACTGTTAAATAAACTGAGTGAAAATGATCCTAGATTCCATAACTGAGCTTCAAACCAGTTCTTAAGCCAAAGCAACGCCTAGACGCAAACACACACACGCTCCAACTGTTGTGTTCATAGCATAAATAGGAATTAAAGATGTGATATGGCACACGCCCCATTAATCAGGATGCCTTGGATATCTTGTAGATGGATATGTAGATTGCAGATGATTATGTAGATAAGCTTGAGATATTTTGTAACTCATTATGTTGATGGATATTGTGAAGGTAATTATGTTAATGTTGTTTGGATATTGCTTGCATATGCCAAGTGAAGAAAAGATTCAACAGGGACCGGAATGTGATGCATCCTGGCACAGTTTTTTTCCTGTGGGCACAAACTAATGTCATGAAAAACCACCAATGTTCTTGTTCTTAAGCAAGGATGCTTACTGAATACATATTAATCTTTCACCACCCAAGGCGTAGAGTGAGATGTCCATTTGGACATCCAACATTCTCTGGTTTCAGTTTTGGTTGAACATTTGTGTCATATCTTCAGAGAGACACATCAATCATACTAAAGCCTGCATTAGCATTTAGATTTACCTTCTCACAACAGATTATTAGCTTCGGAAGACATGATCATTTTCCTCTGGCAGATACCAGCTCTCGCTCTGTCACCGTGCCAACCCAGAGAGGAGCTGGAGAATTAATTAAATATGAGCTATTCTGTTGCTCTGTTTTTTGTTTGTTTGATTGTTTGTTTATTTGTTTGTCCCCCAGTCTAAGCCTGATAATGGAACTGAGAGAGGGTGAATCATTTTTTTTAGCTGTAAGCCTCGTTTGGCTCTCTGGCTGACGCACACACGTGTAAGAGCCAAGTAATGGTGTTAAAAGGGATATGTACCGGTTGAGGAGGTTCTTTATCTATTTTCCTTTCTTCAGATGTGTTTTTGCAAGTCTTCTATTCAAGTGTTTTTCCAGAGAACCAGCCAAAAGTCTCTTAGGAGTATAAGAGTTTTCCTTCTCCAGAATCTCTCTGTCAAAGACACTTTTTGCGTGTCAGATGAATTGACCTCATGTGAAACAAAAAAACATCTGAAAGAGGCAAGTCACTCAAATCCGCTCTATAATTTGTGCAATTTTAAGGAACAACAGTTGTATCTGATGATTTACATGTATGGTGCTTGCATGAGTCAAGAGCCAGAGAGGAGACTGTACATGGTGACAGTCTGCATGTTGACTGCAGAGACATTTTATGTCTTCTAGTGAATACAGATCTCGCTACAGTGTAGAGGAGCAATTTTAAAGTCATTTGAGAAAGATTCTCTGATTGGTTGTTCATTGCCAAAGGTTTTCCAACATGGCATGAGTGGTCTAGTTTTGTGTGAAGAGACAAAAGCCTGTAAACATGGATATCTGTTGTGGTAATGGATGTTCGTGTGTCTTTTTCTTGTTCCTACTCTTTTGCTGAGTGTTTTTGTCACTCAGGGAAAAAACTTGGGTTCTGCTGTGGATTGAACACTCATGCACACAGTCTGTGGTTTAGGGGGGAAAAGGTGGCAGAGGAGGTCAAATCAAACTCTTAATCCGGATTTGGCATGGGACTCTGTCTGAGGAATTCAGGAGCATGAAACTTTTGGAACTCTCCAAGGAAAAGCTGGCTCTTTGAAATCCCTCAGCTCTGAAATGACTTCTTTCTTTTTTCTTTTAAAAACATGTAGAACTGTATCCTTTACATGCTACAGACAAAAAGACAGACATATCAACAGCCCACGGTGTACAGAGGATGCTTTGAGCGTCTGTTTGATGACTTCATACATGAAAAATAAATCAACTCATATAATTTATTTCAAAACAAGAAGGAGAGAGTTGTCTTCATCCAACTGGTCCTCCAGTTTTCTCCTTAGAGAAGAAAGAGAGTGTTATGTCAACTGTGAATATCTCTTGAAACAGTTCTGCTTTCTTTTTTTCTTTCTTTTTTTCTTTTCTTTTTTTTTTGAGATGCATGAATTAGGAGACCATGAACTCCTACTCAAAAAATAATCTATGTCAAAGGAAGCATTGCAGCATAACAGCAATATTCAGTCATAAAACATCCCATCTGTGTGGGGGATTGTTTGTGTTTGGTTGTTTGTGTGTGTGTGTGTGTGTGTGTGTGTGTGTGTATGATTAATGCAGCAACAAATAAAATCTGAAGCTTGAATTGCTCCTATTACATTTCAGCGGAACTAAATGAGAGGCAACATACATACATATAAACTATGCTACTGAGATCTGGGGGGGGGTTCACTGTCCTGCACGTCTTTGTTTTAACTCAGGACTGATATACCTGATTCCACTGATCAATTAATCATCGAGCCCTTGATTAGCTCAATCAACTGTAGTAATGAAGAGTTATGAAGAGTTAAAACAAAGACATGCAGGACAGTGGCCCCCCCAGAATGGAGTTGAGAACCACTGCATTAGGTTAACAACATCACCTCTGATGTCAATACAGGATTGAGGGTGAAAAAAAGGTTTGTCCACGTTTTAAAATGTTCTCTCACCCAGCAGATTCTCATGAGAAAATGACGTTAGCAGTCAGTGTGACAAACAGGGCTAGGCTCCGTCATAATCACGCGAGTCTGTGCTAAGCTAAGTAAAGGGGAAAAACAAAGATTAACTCACTTTAAATTCCTGCTCTCCTCTCTGACTGCTTAATGATGTGAAATTGTGCTCCAGACACTTTTTTTTTTGTACTGAGAAACCCGAAGAACTTAAAGGCAATAAAAGGTTTTGGCAGCACCTTCTATGCCACACAAGGTGATGAGAGGGGACATTTAAAAGGGTAAAAGGCCTTAAAAGCTGGAGAAACTGGTTTAAACTGGGTTAGCAGTTTCATGGAGTGTCTCTTGCTGACCATATGTGGGAGAGAAGTAAAAACAGTGCTACAGGTGCCAAAGTTTTTTGTTTTTTTGGGGGGGGGGTTTAGGTTAATTAACTGCACTTACACAGACAAAACGTGTTGTCTGTTTTATGCCAATGCTGCTCTCATAATCAATGCCAAAACTTCCTCCTCTCTTTTGGTAAACAAATCTCTCAAAACACATTCTAGGATAAAAAAAAAAGTCTTCAAATTTCAGAATATAGCATTAATACCATCACGTCCTACTTTCTGTATGAGTCACTCTCCATTCTTCATTTTATGTTTCTCCCCCCCCAAAATTGTGAGGTTTCCTTGTTCCAAACTATTTCAAAACCAATATTGCGACTTGGAGCCGGGGACTCTTTTCACGGCGAACTCATGCTGTTATCTACACAAAGCACCTCAGGGTTATTTGGGAGGTGTCAGATCATGTAGTGCAGCGTGTGTTTCCAAGTCGACTCCCCTGGTGAGATGTGTAGCAAAGATAAAACTAACATGACAACACAACGGTATCACTGCAGAACATCTGCTGTGTAAATAAGAAGCAGTATTAGTTGACTGCCAGACTCTGCTATGCCTGTGGACTGTGTCTGGGCTTTGCTAATTCACATCCATCCTAACCGTGAACACACACACACACACACACACACACACACACACACGAGCGCGCGCGCGCACTCACACACAGTTGTAGTTTGGCACATTGAGTTTGTGTGTCTGTGTGTGTGTGCGTGAGAAAGAGAGAGGGAGAAAGTGAGAGAAAGATGGGGAAAGAGAGAAAGAGGGGGAGAGGGAGAGAGAGAGGGAGAGAGAGAGAGGAGGGAGGATGGAGTTAAACTGCTTTACTTTTCTCTCTCAGCCTAAACACAAGTCCTTGGCTGTCTTAACGCTGAACAGGCACCATACACCTAGCAGTGTTGATATTAACAGAGTCCCAGGCCAGGAGCAGGGGGGGCCAGGATGGGCAGGCACAGCCAACTGCATTTCACTAAATCTGTGACATGTTAGAACAGCATTCACGAGCAATGCTAAACAAAGGCAGGGTGATTTGTGCCCTGCAGGCAATGTGTCTGGATATGTTTACTGTAGAGTAATCCTCACAGGGGAGAAATGACTGTACCTCAAACACAATCTCCACTCTTACACTCACACATTATTATTCATATAGACAAAGGATGTGGAGCTTTGGACTCGGCAGTAAATGTTTGTCTGTGGGGATTTCTGTCTTCGTTCCTGTCTTCTGTCCTGTACAAGCTCTCTAAAGCACAGAAGCAGCAAACTCTCCGTTTTGTGGACTTAAAAAAAAAGAAATTACTATGTCTTCCCTAGTTTAGGATTTTAAAACAGTACAATTGAAAAGCTCTCACACACACTGTTAACAGTTTGTAACGAGACATACATTGCCAAATGGAGCTTGAGACAGAACAGACGTGTAGAGCATGAGGACAGAGAAACGGGATATTTCGTGCATTTTTATATTTAGAAAGAATACATAAATCTTTAAAAAGAGGAAGAGCGTTTCAATAATAAAGTGTTATTATCCCGAGGCACAGGATTTTGACATTTCTCCATGGTGGAGACCCAGATATGTCACAGAAGTGTGATGTGCTGAGAGAAATGTGATTTTTTTTTCCCTACACTGAATACTAGCCCAAGACTCTGTGCTTCCCGTGGCTCCACATTTCCCTTGGCACAGCTTCTGTACAGATGTCACATAGTGTCAACATTATGCAAAGAGTCGCAGAGAAGGGACGGATGAGGTTTCCCCCAGGGAGGGTGTGAGGAAGGACAAAACCCGTGCTGGGTACAGACCGGGACACTTAAACCGAAGGTACTAGCCCAGGTGATGAAAAACAGCATCATGCTTTTTCAAATTGTGAATTGCACTTTTCTGTTTTATAATAGTCATAATATGTCAGTCTGCCATTTATAGATTCTGTTGTTAAAAGAAACCAAGTCAGGTGCAGCTGTTTATGTATGTATATATATATATATATATATATATACACACATATATATAGACACACACACACACACACACACTAGGGGTGTAACGGTACGTGTATTCATCCCGAGGCGTCACAGTACGGACATTATGGTTAAGTGCGTGCAGTCGTACAGAGAATATGCGGTAGCTTATGTGCAGTGACTGATGAACGTAATGCACAACCAGATTTCACAAGCTTGAGTCTCTCATTTCACTCTCTCATAGTTGGTTCGTTCTCTTCTCTCTGAGATTTGGGATCTGATTGTGGTGCAAACACATTACGACGTAAGTTTTCAAGGACCTTATGTCCTTGTTTACCATAACATTGTAGTAAGAAGTAAACCGCATTTCTTAATGGATAATATATGACAATACTGACTGTCAATAGCCAACGATTGCCTACATGCTGCTGTAGGCGGCCACGTGCAGTTATGATGTCACAAACATACGGAATTCAGAACGGGCCGTAGAAAGGTTTGTTTTCTTCACGTAGATTGTATGGCTGTAGGAGGAGAATGCATGTTTTCATATTTTGACAATGTTTCCGTAGTGCATTCATCTCAGTGAATTCAAAAGAGCAAGGAAAATCATTATTTCCATTCTTTGGTACCTTCAATGCACTACAGGCTGTCCAAACTACCTCAGGGGGGACTATATGACACAAGGTGGAACAAACTGTAACTTGCACTACTCTCTGTTCAAAATAAATGAAAGAAACCTAGCCTTATGCATTTTTGGGGTTTTGTTGCTTTTTCCTGTTGTACCGAACTCATACCAAACCGTGGTGTGAACTGAACCGTGACTTGTATGTACCATTACACCCCTAATACACACACATATATATACATTTTGGGGGGTTGAAAATGATCGAGGGTAATTTGCTGAAGGATAGAAAATGCTGGAGGCTGATAACTGGTGTAGAAACATAGCCCTGCTAACGAAGGGCAGTATATTAGTGTTTCATAGTTTAAAAAACATTATTTATTGATTGGAAATAAAATGATTAGGTCAACAGCGCTGTAGCTTAAAATAATTTATTTGCTGATACAGACATCTGGCAACTTAAAATACCCTTTGGAAAAATACTGCTTATGTTGCTTTCCTAATGCAGATACGAAACGCAGGGAGGGCTGCTTTTTTTTTCTTTCCCTCTTTAAATTCTAAAACTACAGACCTCGTCAGCAACTCTGCCTTTCCCTTAGCTGTCTTCTCTGAGTCACGGTGTGAAGAGTATCAGTGACAGAAAAGAGCTTGTTGCCTTTCATCAGCCCAGAGTCTCTCCTCCCTCTCCCCCCTCTCCCTCTCTCATTCTGTCCGTCCACCTTACAGGCACACAGTAAGCCACAGGAGAGTGGAGAGGAGGAAAAATACCTGGTCATGAAAGATCAAAGTCTAAAGTCGACACAGAGTTCAGAGCGCACACACACACACACACACACACACAGATAGAATGTATGAATACAAGCCTTAACAAACATACACACACACACACACACACACAGACACACACACACACACACACACAGTGTGTGAATATGAACCATAACCATCAACAATGAAAATTTACATAGACAGCAAATGTTTAAACCCTAATATACTAATATTTTGGCAAATACCGTGGTCATGTAAAGGTACAAGTTCCACATGAGGCAAGGCGAGTGTAAACTTTGTTTCCCTATTCTCCAGGCAGGCCCCATTTATAGCATCATGCAGGACAGGGATGCCTGTTTACCTCAACCAAACCTTAAAGTCCCTTTAAACTCCTCCCAAATTTCAACCCAAAACCATATATTTAGTTATTGAACACATCTATTACACTGTTATTAAACATGAGGGACACTGTAATTATAACGCATTAATTTTTTTCTCCGCTCAGAGGAAGTCAAGATGGCCTATTATCCACTGAGACAGACTATAGATCTGGTAAAAAAAAATCAAATGGTCTGAACTTATTTCTCATTCAGTTTAATACCTCCACTCGGTGTTACTCAGTCAGTCACTGTTTACATTTATTATCAAGTTTTCTGAGATTTTGGTGTTTCTTAATCATCAGCTCACTCAACATTACTGACAAAAATGGAGCCCCTCCCTCCCCCAACAATACACAAAACTATTATAATTATAAACAGACATGCGTATTATACACAGCTTCCTGAGCCTTCACACAGCAGACATCAAGATCACTAAACATTAGTAGCTAATCTACAGGCTACAAAGAGCAAAGACTACACAGAGCTAAAATAATCTGCAATCTATACACAAGAAAAGGGGGTGACAATAAGTTGATTCACTTGGTGTGTGTTGTCCATTGTTTAATCACGTTTATGTTTGAAATGTGCGATTAGAGTGAATTAGAGGGATCTACACTGGCAGCTCGTGACATTCAAGTACAATATGGAGCAAAGACTGTTAATTTTACAGGGATCAAAGTGGATCAAAAGTTAAAGAATCTTCATCTGTCTTCCTTTGCTACTCTCTCTCTTCCTCTCTCTCTCTGTTCTTCTTTCTCCCTTTCTCTCTCCCCCTTCTCTCTCTCTCTCTCTCTCTCCCTCTTTCTGTTGTTCAGGAGTGGAAGACCTACTGTGAGAGAATTGTAAATGCCCTCTTTATGGTGTCTGCATGAGGAGTAACACTTTGATCAAAGGCTGCTGTTGCAGAAAGCATAAAAACACGTCATACTCACTTATTGTGACCCAGGGAAGGACCGTGAATGACGATTGACTTTACCGCATCTGATGCAACCACTGTGGTTTTCACATGAAAGCAATTAATGTTTTTTTCTTTCTTTCTTGGAGGCATGTTCAGAAGTTTCGAATCTAATGTGAAGCAATATTCTTTGCTAATACTCCTTCCCAGATTTGGCAGAGAAAAAGTTAAAATATAAACAAAAGTAATAAATAAGAAAACAACCTCTCTCTCCCTCTCCCCGCCTTTTTGATATTAACTCCAGTCTGGGTGATTTTTTTAGGGCTCTGATCTGTGTTTTTTTGTTATGTGATCATAGGTAGCAGCTCGTGAGTCGTGTTATAAGGGCCGTGACACTCCACGTTTCCATGGCATTCACAGGCCTCGCAAGCATTCACGGCTCAGCTGCGATGAGGAAGAAAGATGTGGAAACACTCAACCAAGGTGTTGGCCACAATGACACACCGCCAAACACACAACAGGAGGAAAAAATTAATTTCACTCACGTTTTAGGCATCTCTTCTTATCAACATCTTTTTTTTCTTCCTTCAACACATTTAGAGGCGTAAACAGCTATCTGGCCATTTTCCACATCTTCATCGTTGTTTAGGAACCATGCTGTATATCTAAACCCAAGCTGTGGCTGTCAGTGTGAATTTGCAGACGGTCCAAAGCCCATTTGGTTGCATTGGGCACCGTGGCTTAAACTACCCTTGCTGTGAGGGTAACTCCTGGTCTGATGTGGTGTAACCCAGAGACTGGTAATCAATGTGTTGGACCTTACTGTTTCCACAGTTGTGGAAATCCTTTATGAATGATTGATTTCTACCAGCCTCTCAGGCCAACACTCTAAGCCTACACCTAAAGCCTGAGGAAAAGTGTGATGTTTATTTCACAAACCGGTCCTGTTTGCACCATGAAGATGCCATATGTGAGGCTCAGTGCAGATAAGCAGAGCAGAGCTGAGACCACCAACATATTCTAAATGACATACATAACCACTGACAGGAATGCATTCCCACTGGAGTAAAACCAGGTTTCACCACATTCAGACTACAGAGTACTGAAGCGGGCAGTGATAGAGGGACATCAAAAGCGTTTACATTATAAACATTCTCTTTCAAAGCTCTGCTACCTTCACAACCTTTTTCTTTTTTTTTTTTTTTCTGAATGGCATTGTACTCTGACTCGCTGATAATTTCCCACTTTACAAATACAGAAAGCCCAACATTGCTGTTTCCTTAGCAACCAGCATAATTCCTTTCTTTGGTTTCCCGACAAAGGATCATGGGATGGCAGGGACAAGACTCTTCCTCTGCACTGACACAGACAGAATTACAGAATCCCGCAGGAGGAAGGAAGCCCTAATGCAACACTTCCCCTGCTCCACAGCTCAGATAACCCAGAGACTCTTCCTGTCAGAACCTTGTCCTCCGGGGAGACCGTTTCCTAGGCTACGGTCAGTTTGTTGGCTACCTATAACTATAATACAGTTCGACCAAATAAAAAATGTAAAAATGGTTCCATAAACCTACACACCATTACACTTCATTTTACATTAAACACTCTTCATCCAAGTATAAAGATGCAATCATTCCAGTTTAACAAACTGTATGTCTGCAGAATGGTTTCCTGGTTAATTGTGAGGTCAGGGATGGGCTGAATAAACATTAGGATGAATATGAATCAGGACAACCAATCAGCATTGGTTTCTCAGGTGTGCTGTTTTCCTTTTATCTCTCAGTTAAGGACAAGTAGAGTTCTGTATTTCTCAAAAAAGTCACAAAGAGGCATTGTTCTGTGTGAATGTAAACGGCAGTTGTCATATTGTTGATGTCATCTGGTTATTCACGGTGTCAAATGGAACATTTACCAACACTGATTCACCCAGTCAAACCAGCTGGTCATTCCATAACCAGTGACATCTCTGACTCTACTTCTTTTCTCCACAATCCCAGCGCCTGACGGTGGAAAAAGGAAATGAAGTCACTAGACCACTTCCTGGACTCTGTGTGATTCTCAACATAGGAAATACATCTTCCGAGTCCGGAGTAGCATGTTACTGGTTCCACACAACGCTCCCACACTACAAGCATTCAAGTACACAAACACAGACCACAAAAAATAAAAAAATCGATCTCTGTGTTGTCTTTGCTACTTTATCCACATTCATTTGCTGAATGGGATGGCAATAAGCTTTGTATCAGCTTTAACACAAGATGTATTTTTTTTTTCAATTTGAACTAAGCAACTTTCATTCAAAGGACTCAGAACAGTAACGCATATCATGTCCGTGAACTGGTCACTACCTTTGACTGCCTTGCAATCCAGCATAGTCATATTTAATATGCATGCCTTTTAGCCTAACACTCCCCAAGCCAACATTGTGCATCAACGCAGTGACCAGAGTCCCAGGAAGCATTGGTTCAGGGGGTTCACTGGTCAAGTGGAACAGTGGGAACAGTGGGAAAACTATTAGTGCTAGATTCATACTGTGGGTGTGTCCTCATGATAGAAACTATAGAAACTACACGTGAATACTGCAGCAACTGCATTATCTTTCTTTGATTCATTATTAACTCTGTTGGTGCTATTGCTGTAGAGTATATTGTTCCAATCTGTTAGGTCTGGTCTGATGAGGCTATGAGACATAGAGACTGAATATTGTGGACAGAGTAATATCTCTGATATGAAATAGTAATTTCAGTGTAGAAAAATCGAAGCATGGGGAAAAAGGAAAAAGAAGCCAGTTATGTAGAATTATGACTTGTATTCTTCTCAGTTTATAAAATGTGTTATATATTCAGTGTGTAATGTCAGTGTTTACATTTATTATCAGATGTAGATAAGAGAGTGAGAGAGGACGGGACACTGTGGAACCCAGTCACGAGGATCAGCATATGAACTTATTCTCCACACTTTTTCAGATATAAACATAATAAACAGAACAAACACGTACAAGCACACGCGCACACACACACAGACACACACACACACACACACACCTCATTTGAATGTTTAAGAAGCTGTAGAATCTGGAGAAGCTATCCAACTGTAAATCTTAAATCTGTTTGCCAGCTTCCTCTTCTGCTTCTTTCCTTTTTTCATCTCCTCTCTGCTCTGTGCTTCCTTTTCTCTCTTTCTCTCCACTCTAACATCCCAGTGGCATTTGGAGGCAGGGAGTGTTCTCCATGTCTCTGCTCCTAACACAACCCCCGAGAATTCACCCGGGCATGACCTGAAACCTCTGATGAACATATGAGATGGGAAGAGGTAAGAGAGCTGAAGAGAAAGAAAGAAAAAAAGAAAGGGTAGAGGTACTCTCAGGTACTACAATAGCAGAGGCTGCTTGTTTAAAGATGTCTCTCTGTATGGTCACTGCAGTGACATCCAGTTCACTTCATCACACACTTCTGTAATACTTCCATAAATTATGCTGTTATGATCTCTTGGACAGAAAATAAACATTGATAAAAAAAAATAACACAACCAATTCCCACAGCAAGCTAGGATAGTGTGTGTCGTTTTGCTGTCAGTCAGAAATGTCTCCCTGAATAGTGGTTTAAATTTAAATTTATGACATGAATTCTGTTTAAATAAAAATTAGACATCAGAGGGCTACCTATTCATGGCAGCAACTAAACTCTATTTTCAAAATGTCAAGACGATCAAGCCCTTTTGTTTGAAAGATATTCAAATATTCTTCTTTTTTTTTTAATGGTAGAGGACTTCGCAACGAAACAGACCTGCTAGCACATTTTGCCCTTTTACTAGAATCAGATTATTCTTATCGCATTAGAACATGTTTTATTTGAATTTTCATAATCTCTTTCAAAAACAGCACGCTACATCCTCACTCCAGAAAAGAATAAAAGTGAAATAAACGATCAATCATTGCTGGAGTGAGAAATCAGCAAAGTGTTAGAGAGTGTGGCATCTGGCAGAGTACGTGTTACCCTCACATGACACTTATATAATAAACCCCACATGGACTTCCTCCACTGATTCCCATTAAAGACACACACTGGAAATGGTCAGGAAATGACCAAGCAGAGAACAATTCATGTTCCTTCCCCCTTTTTATTTGACATTAGAATGAAAGTTTTATGATTTAGCTGGAATTCTGCACACACTTCTCAGCGGGAGACTGGATCACACCATTCACTGTCCATTTACTGTCTGTGAAAAATGAAGTGTTTTAAGGGAACGGATGGTATGTCAAGTATAACTAAGTCCTTTAAGATGTATTGATCATGTAGGGGAAGTCAATACAGTTGTTAACCTGTGGGGGACACTGCACTCTCAATACTATCCTCAAATTTAATCCATCTTCATTAAGCAATGTGTCACGTTCTCACTGGTACTGTTACATTCAAGCAAATCCATTGTTCCTGTTCTGTGCTCAAATCAAAGGAAAAGAACTGACCCTCACAGAGTGACATCATTGGTGGGACAAAGCCTAGTTTGTACAGTGTCAGTGAATACTGGTGCTGCCATTGTTCTAAATGGATGAACTGTTTCCATGTCTTGGCCTCAGATGGAACGGAAAGTGAGATAAATTGATGTGCCAATCAGTGAGTGATTGAGTGAGGAGGCGATAGAGAGAGAGAGAGAGAGAGAGAGAGAGACAGAGAGAGACAGAGACAGAGACAGAGAGAATGAGAGAGACAGAGAGAGAGAGGGGTATGAACATTCCTTCATACTTGTCTACTGGGGTCTCTGACTGCCTGTGTGAAGGGAGGGGCATTCTTAAATATGTCATTCATCAGAGTGTGGCTGGGGCTGAGTGGACTGTGGAGCATGACTGCTCAGATAAAGCCTCAAGAGCATACAGTGACGATGCTTGATATTCATGAAATGAATGCTTGAAAACAGCACACTGAACTGTATAACTGGGTAGTAAAATTTGACTTAGGAAGGCTTCTTACGAAGACATAAGAAACCAGAGGTATCATGAAATTAATGATTTAAAAAAAAAAACACAACATTTGACTACCAGCTACACTCAACACGTGACAACCACCATTTACTCACAGAAAGGTAGAATAGATTTCTTCATAAAAGTAGAGATCATATTCTGATACATCAGTATTAAGTCTGGGAACTTACTGTTCTCCTCTCACCATGGTGTTTGTTCTGTGGCAAAATTTCCTCAGAATTATAAATAATATCCAAGTGAGATCATTCAAAACCAGCGGTCTTAAAGTAGACTGAATAATTTTACAATGCATAATAATAACACCAACACTGTGGAGTAGTGCTAAGGTAGGATGATTAATCTCACAAAGAAAAAAAATAGATTTATATTCAAGGTGCAACATAAAATTTGTAGACATCTTTTTTTTTTTTTTTTAATTTGTTCGCCCCTGTTGTTCTGGTGTGACTGGTCGTTTCAAGCCACCATAAATCTCACAAAAGTATGATCAGTAACGTGACCTACTTGACGAACAGAGCTGAATAATATGGACACAGGCCTTTTTCTGCAGTGCAAACTCAGGTCTGCTAAGCATTCACTCTTCCACATGTTTGTGTGACTCAAACATATAAACTACAGAACAAGAGACACACAAAAAAAGAGACACAAAAAACTGTCTGAAACGTGACTTGGCACAGCTGTCACTAATAGCAACACCCAAATGGCTTAATGTTAATTGAATCTGGACTCTGGTTGTCTCACTGCCATGCCCTTCCTCCACCAAACTGTCCCTTCCCCCTTTATCTGAGGTCCGCCCTCAGACCCCCTTCCATTTGTGCATCTTTTCTCCATCTCACTGGCCCCTCTGCCACCTGTCTGACCCTCTTCTCTGTGCCTAATGCACTATGGCTGTCCGTGGAGAGATGGATGACCATTTTGCATTCCACACTGAACACGTTTATGAGAACTGCTGCAGTGTTGGGACATTACCCAAACAATCAGGGAGCGGGTCAATGTAATTTCTCACCAGTGCGTCCGTGCCTCCAAAAAATCACACAGCTGCTCTCAAACTCTACACAACGTACCACAGCTGCTTTACCTCCAACCGCTATAGAGATTTACTTCTATGACTAGTTTTCTTTGGCGAATTAAGTTTGACATCCAAAGCCAAGGGAGACTTAAAAAAAAAACAAAAAAAAAAAAATGAACAAAGCAGAACAAATAATAAAAAAAAAATGAACGCCGCCCCCCCTCCCCCATAGACTTTACCTCATTAATATTCTGCTTATGTGCTCTCTCTAGCTCATAATGAAGAATGAAGAATAATTTAAATGTATCTGGAGGAAATGTGGAACGCCTCAACACACTTTTTTTTTTTTTAACAATCATCAAACCTTTTAATTCATGCATGTCTAAATGCTATCAGATGGTTTATTTAAGGGAGACAGTGGGCTGCAGTAGGCTGATAAGACATTTTTACTTGTCACAAAACAGTGACAGTTTTAATCTCCACCCCAACGTTTCTACATTTCACTCGCCTTCTGCCGCAGCAGTATGGAATTAAACTGTGGGGGCCCATTGGAAAAACAGACAGACTGGAGATGGCCAATCTAAGAGCTCTGTGTGTGTGTGTGTGTGTGTGTGTGTGTGTGTGTGTGTGTGTGTGTGTGTGCGCACGTGTGTGTGTGCGTGAGTGTGTGTGTGTGTGTGTGTGTGTGTGTGTGTGTGTGTGTGTGTGTGTGAGTTGGAAAGACTGCCAACCATTGTGTGAACAGAGGTGTTCAGTTTTTCTTAATTGTTCACACACTGTAACTTCAACTACAAACACAGTGCTTAAATGTATTGACTAAATCATCAAAACCATAAACCAGTTCCACAGAGCTACACACACTTTTACACACACCACGTGACACAGTATGTTTTGAAATGGTGGCTGATTCTTTTTGCAAAACACTTACATCCCTAAACACTTAACACTGAGCTCTCAGAGCCACTTAGCGAAAGGGAAAAAAAGCAAACAAAATCATTCATAGCTGTTGAAAAACATCAAAGCTACACGAAAACAGAGAGAGAAAGATGAAGATATGAAGAATGGCAAGTCGGACTAAAACAATCAAACTCAAAGGAAGAACTCTGGTGGATCCTGTGGTATAAATGAGTGTAGTAGTAATGAGTGCGGTATTGCCAAGACAGTTTGTTTCACATTACTGTAGTTCGAAACAGTCCAGCTTCCAGAGAGTTCTGCTACACCAGTGGTCAGCTCCTATCAACATTATGAAAGAATATCAAATATTACAATAAACAAGAGTTTGTAAGTGCAATAAACTTAATACATGTGTGGATACATCTTTGTTGTGCTCTGTGTATCTAACACAGAATTCTGGTCTAATGTGTGAAGACATAGGAAATGTCCAACTCACTGAGGTCAGTTCCATTTACTTCAGCTTCTCAAAGAAAAGCAACAAAAAAGCCACTGGACTTCAACAATGGCTCCCTACCTATTACAAGAAACAACTGCACTCATAGGGTTACTGCAGGTGCAGTGTGAGTAATGTGACTATGTGTGTGTGTGTTCATGCATGCATGTGTGTGTGTGCCGGTCTGCATGTGTGCATGTGTGTGTGTGTGTGTGTGTGTGTGTGTTTGTGTGTGTGTGTGTGTGTGTGTATTTTAACTGGATTGTTTGAGTTTGAGACCTGTTGTTATGGTTATTCAGCCAAAGTTTGATTTTGTTCTGAGAACTGAGCAGTTTGGAGAGTGATCTAATGATTCTGGGCACTGGGTTAGTGGCTATGAGAAAATGGTTTATTGTTTCTGTCCCTCTGTGTGAACAATTGCAAAGAACTATAGTAAGCTTGTCTGTGTTAGAGGTCTGAAAATTGAAAAGCATAAACTGGCCCTTCCCAGCGTTCTTTCCTCTTTCTTATAATCATTCTCATTTCTCCATATATTAACAGCACGAAACATCACTGCTCCAGGTGCTCTTATGCAACTAATGTAATTATTAAAGTATGTCTATGACACTTTAATATCTGTATGTTTCAGGGATGCATTAAATCTGCCTGGACTTTGACTATTTAAGTTCTACCACTCTTTAAGGTTATCTAAATATTTAGGACCTCACATATACAGAATCCTCTCTCTGCCTCTGTCTCTGTCTCTCTCTCTCTCTCTTTCTCCCCCTCTCTCTCACACACATACACACACACACACGCGCGCACGCGCGCACACACACACACACACACACATTCAACAAAGCCAACCATGCAAATCCAAGATGACAGTCCATTATACAGATATACAGAATGTGTCAGAGGGAGTAGTATGCACAGGGGAACAGTAGTAGACCTCTGTTCATAGTAATGAGGGTGACTGGCAGTGGAACGTTTAGGTTCCAGAACTCAGTCTCTGTGTTCTAGAATCCCCATGGGCCTCCTCAGAGTTTTCTGTCTCTGATTCCACAACGAAAGCTCTCTGAATGAACTACCCCCCTGAGTTGTACTGTAGGATGATTTTTCATAATACCTTTGATGATTTTTAAAAAGAGCTGTAGTCAGTGAAAATTTATATGTCCATATTTTCAGCTGAAAGGACAAACTCACTTTATAGCCATAAATGCACTATAATAAGAAACATGTTTTAAATAACAGTCATATTCATATTTAAAATAGTGACTCTGTTGTATTCCTGTGAGTAAATGTCCCAATACATTAAATTTGTCACAACAGTAGGGACCTGTGACATGAAGTTTTTTAAGACTAATGCTAACAGAATCTCTTAATTTTCTATCTTTTTTTTAAACTAATTGTATGAAAACGGACATTGTTCAATTGTGAAAATTTACCTTCCCTGCCAAAGGCTGACTTTGATTTAATTTGTGTTTCCATAGAAATGTTTAACTTTATGTGTGTGTGTGTGTGTTTTTTATGACATTTCATGACATTTTTAATGATCAGACAGTTTAACTATGCTAACTTTTTTGCCCCCATGCCTTGGATTTTTGATATTTGATCTAAAATTTTCCAACGATCCTGTCAAAACAGTTCTTTTGACGTCGCATTCTTCTGTACTGCCTATGATTGTTCCAAAGAAAAATATAATAATCAACAGCGTGCTGTCAGCCATGTTAGTTTAATATCTCTCTTGTTTTATTTAACTAGTAATTCAAGGCAATTTTGGCAATTAATGTCTGTTTGACTGATGATCACTTCAAGTCAGCTTTGGGCAATAGTCTTCCCTTACTGTGAATCTGACTATTGTGAATAAATAGCAGCGTGACATATAATAAGCCTTTCTAACCGTCCTACAGTCACATTCTGTTAAACCCTTCCAACTCAATATGTAATACATATCAATATAATTCAATTCCCCTATTTCCAGACAAAAACAAAACAGTGGTGTAAATGCATCTCTCCTCCCCAACACAGCCAAGTGTGCCGTGGTACCATAGTCTCTGCTTTCTCTGCCACTCTTCCATTCTTCTGTTAATGAATGTATTAAATGTCAACACGCTCTCTTAACACACACACACACATCCTCCCCCCTCTTCCATTTTCAGAGGGGTCACACAGAGTGACCGAAAGCCGGCACATCTTTCTAAAGGGTCCATTAAGCCAGCAGTCTCCTTTGAGGAGAGCAGAGGAGCTGTGTGTTTGTTGCTGTAATTACTGTGGATGTAAATGTGGAGTCTTTGGGGACGGATAATGACTCCTCTGTGCTCCACGTTGGGACCGGGGCAGGAGACGACTGGTGGAAGTCAGAATGTCAGTCATGGAGGCGGTTCTGAATACCATGTATAATACGTCTATTCCCCTGTGGAACGCGTCCTCGGCAATGACAGCCTCTTATTCCACGCTCTTTCTCTGTCTCTTTCTCTCTTTCTCTCTCTCTCTCTGACTCTGAGGGGCAGGAAAGGGGGGCGTGAGTGCTGTCTGTCCTGTAAATAAATCTAAATAAATGAGACTGGTGTGTGTGTGTGTTGGGGGGGTGAGTGGGTGAGAGGACACAGTGAAAGGAATGTTTGCTGACATAAAAGGGGTGAAGATGCAACACTGATAAAGGACTGAGCCACTAATAGGACCATTAGTGAGAGGAGACAGACTTTATTCACATGCTGATACTAAAATAATACACCCAGACAAAAACACACGTACATGCATGCTCGCTCTCTCGCTCTCTCTCTCTCTTTCTTCTCTTCTCTCTCACAGATTCACACACACACACACGCACACGTACACACATACACACGCACGCACAGTCTCACAGTAGGTATTTTCTGGGGTTTGGGACATCAAACATAAGACAATGGTGGGCTGTGGTATGAATATGGCAGAGACACAAAAGCAGGCGAATGAGCCCAGAAAAGCCGTGGGACAGAGCGGCAGGAGCATCAGGGCAGATTATACGGGTTCAGATCAACACACTCAGCAGGGCCTTACAACAACACACTATTACAATGGCCTCCTGGGACAGGTGGGAGCTGTGGATCCTCCTACTCAAAACAGACACACACACACACATAAACACACACACACACACACACACACACACAAACACACACGCACATACATACACACGCACACAAATACTTCTGCCTATTACTCACCCACCCAAACTCACTGTCTAATTTCTACATGAACGTTTGTGAAGGTTTGATTGTCTTTAAATAAATAAACATAAGTAAAACAAACACTCTTAAAAACATTGTGTGAGAGGATCTGCTTAGCTTTGGCATTAGATCTCAATGAGTGGGCATAACCAAGGCCAGAGGAGAGGGGCACGCAGGGCCAGGAGAGCTCTGGAGCATATGGAGCTCTGTCAAAGCAGCCTAGTCACAGAGCAGATGGGAGAGGAGAGGAGAGGAGAGGAGAGGAGAGGAGAGGAGAGGAGAGGAGAGGAGAGGAACTGTATCTGAGAATGTTTGTGTGTGTGTGTGTGTGTGTGTGTGTGTGTGTGTGTGCAGTTGTTTTTGCATCTTTGCACTTTTATGTCATTGTATACATTAACATTATTCCTCTGTCTTTTTTGTCCCCACAGGGCACAACAGATCTTCTCTAATCACAACTTCATCTGCTTTAAAATGAATAAAGTGCCAGTAACACACTCCTCCTCAAAGAGAAAGAAAATGCAAATCAAAGCAGAACTCTCCTGATGGAATACACGTCTCTTTCATTCTGTCATGGGCAGCATAGCCATAATCTCTGTGGAGGGGGAAAAAAAGCAATATACAAAGTTTAATCACTGTTTTCTGACTACACTTGTCTTAATGAATAAAGCTGGAGCAAAACAATAGAGAGCAGTTCTCTGTTGGGCAGCTTTGATGTTTTTATCTATGCTGGTTCTGGCATTCTCTCACTGCATGGGCTGATGTGTTTAATGATTGCCAAGCATTGTCCGTTGTTCTCTAAGAATCTAACAGGTTGAGCTTTGATGAGTGGCAAGTAGAGTGGGAAGGGTTTTTTCTTTTTTTTCCTTTTTTTTTTGTTCCATCTATAACAGTGCAGAGGTTCCTCACATAAAATCCTCAGAGATTCATCTCCTCTGTCAAACGTCACGCTCAGCACCAGCCCACGCCGTCACACACCTTCACCCGAAAACACGAGGCTCCATCGCACCTCACGCCCAGGAGTAATTTTTACGCTCCTCAGAGACACGAACTCAAACTTCTGCCACTAAAAGAAGCCTATTATTCAGATGGCGATGAGAGTGTGTCTCTCTAAAGGGATCATTGTGTCACTCTCCCTCCTGTCTCTGTCCCACAGCTGTGCTGGGAGACAAAGCCCACCAGTGGCAGCTATTGATCCACCCTCAGGGGGGGTCTGGGCTCCAGCCTCAGCTACTGTACAGCTAGGAGAATCCAGGTAACCAGTTTAACCAGCTAATTAATTATTTAACCAGTGAGCATTCTTATGGTTCACTTCCAGACAGTTTGGCTCCAGTCTTGGCAACGTGTGCAGCTTTTACTCTAATGTACCTTTATTTAATATTGCTTCTGCATGTTGAGTATCACACAGTCCTGTGTGGTTTTCAGTCTAACAATAACAACTACCACCTCTGCCACCAATTTCAGCCAGCAGCACTTTTCAGAAAATGAATGTTTTTTAATAATGTGAGTCTATCCACAAAATTGAAGGTCATAAATTAAATTTTCACCTCTTTGTGTGTGTGTGTGTGTGTGTGTGTGTGTGTGTGTGAGTGTGTGTGCATGTGTGCATGTGTGCATGTGAATATAGTGATTTACGTGTGACAGTTTAAGAATCCATCAATCAGAGCCTCAGCATACGTTATTTCCAATGATCGTTTTTCCCTCAGAATCATGACTTCAGTATATGAAAGCCACAGGTCCTAGTGCACAGATAAACCCAAAAGTCACTGCAGCCACACAGAGTACCAGTCTCACCACCTTTAGACTAAAACCTCTTACACTGGGATCACTGCCAATCCTGCACGACAAATATTATTTATCATTCAGCAACTCAACCATACCTGCAAATTACCTTAGTGTTTACGCCAGTTTATTCCTCAGATAAATTAATCTTGAGTATTACAACATGAAAGGTTTAATAACAGCATATGGGTGGATGTAATCTCTGCTTTTGGCTAATAACCTTATGTAGACAATACAGCTGTAATAACTCTGCTGATGTCACTTCCTGTCTGAGATGTGTGAGACTATGCACTGAATGAGTCTGCACTCTGAACACTGATCATCTAGGAGGACCGGCTGCCTGATAGCAGCGAACGCTTTTAATTTCAGTGTATTTGTGTGATACTGATATTCCCCAAGATCTCATATTATCCATTGTTCTTCTCCTGGTTGTGGCATCAGACCCTTCCCCTCTGTGTTCGTTACTCAGTGAGTGAGCAGCTGACTGCACACTGACCATTCAATCTGTCCACTGAGGGATGAAACATAGAAATATCTTGGGAGGTTAAATCAATGGTTTTGCCTATGTTACCCCAGTTCAGATCTATTCTTCTCTAAGGTTTTTTTTTCCTGTTCTGATTAAATTATTTGTTCAGATCATCATTTAAGACATTAATTAAACCAGCTTCATTCTTCTGTCCATTATAGCTAAATGTCAGATGAGTCCTGCTGAAGTGTGACATTCTGTTTTAAATTTAAATATTTGGTGATTTGATTGGGTAAGTGTTTACCCAGTATGCGCTGCAGGCAACGTGGGTTTATTTCATCTGTATAATTACCCCAGGATGAAGCTACCATTAATTCAAAAGTTCACAAGCTAAATCCAATAAATTAAGACCTCCTTCTTCATCAAAAGGGATAGATTAAACATTTATATTCTAACACTGTCTTCTTCTTCTTCTTCCTCTTCTTCCTTCTTCTTCTTCCTCTTCTTCTTCTTCTTCTTCTTCTTCTTTCGGCTGCTCCTGTTAGGGGTCACCACAGCGGATCATCCATTTCCATCTCTTCCTGTCCTCTGCATCTTCCTCTGTTAGGCCAACCACCTGCATGTCCTCTCTCACCACATCCATAAACCTCCTCTTTGGCCTTCCTCTTTTGCTCTTGCCTGGCAGCTCCATCATCAGCATCCTCCCAGTATACCCAGCATTTCTCCTCTGCCCATGTCCAAACCAATTCAATCTCACCTCTCTCACTTCCACACTCCTACCCTTCCTCCTCTCCCGCTGCCTCCAGACATGCCTTTCCCCTCTACTTCTCCTTCGCCCAGCAGTAGCATAGTTTCCACCGACACCCTGCTGGCCAAAAGTACCAGTGGTGGCCATTGGTAACACGGGCCTCAACTGATCTGGTATGGAAATCTTATTTATGGTCCACATATTTGATTTGGTATAGGTTTTACACCGGATGTCCTTCCTGACACAAGCCTTACAAATTTATCCGGGCTTGGGACTGGCACTAAGAATGCACTGGCTTGTGCATCCCCAGTGGTTGGGTTATATATTCTGCAACTATATAACTGAGAAATTCACATAAACCAGACTGCCACCCAAACCCCAGTGCCAGAAGTCCAATTAAGATTCTTCTCTGGCCTGACCCAGGTCCTCTTATTCAAATGCTGCGGTGTGACCTCTACCAACTTGATCCTGCTGCTTTCACACATACACACACACACACACACACACACACACACGCACACAAGCGCATGCACACGCACAAACACACACACAGACACACACATGCACAAACACATGCACGTGCACACAGAGAGAGAGAGAGACTCAAACCAGACACACAATCCAGACACTCAAAGCAGTCACCAGGTGGAGAAAAGTGGTGAACTGAATTTACATGATGCAAACAGTTGTGGCATTTAGAAGACCATGTAGAGAGGATTCCACAGAGACTGGTGCTGTTCATCATGTGGCCAAACATAAACTCTCTCTTCGTTCGCACCTTGTGACCAAACAGAAACTCTCTCTTCATTGTTTACTCTCTCTAGATTTTATAGACTACATTTGTCACATAATGCTTTAAGTTTTTACAGTATCTACAGATCCATGAAAATTTGAAGCATCCCTGTAGATCGCATCTCTCTTTTTAGATATCTTTGAACGTGAGCGCTCTCTTTCTTGCTCTCTCTCTCTCTCTCTCTTTCTCTCTCTCTCTCCCCTCCTCTTTCTCTCCCTCTCTCTGTCTCTCTCTCTCCCTCTCTCTGTTAAGTGGTTAAAAATACTATGTGTGTGAAGGCTGGTGTAAGAACATTTGCTTTGAGATTGTCTACAGACTAATCTGATGTGACACATTTACACAGGGCTCCTGACATAGACCTCATGAGAGTTAATGAAAATTTAAACATTTTTCTCTGACTGAGGATGAGTCGAAGGGTCTAGTAGTGCTCAGACACAGAGACACAGATAATACACGCTCCTGAAACACAGTCTATCACTGCTCTAGAGCGCTCACAAAAACGAGGACGCGGAAAGAAATCCGTCTGTAGTGATTTGTCTACTCTACGCCCGCTATTGTCGCATAGTTGGTGTGGATAGTTATTCTCAGCCCAGGACTAAAATACATTTCACGAGTTTCCCTGAAAAAACTCACAAATCCACCTGTGGCTTTGTGTGTGTGTGTGTATGTGTGTGGGTGTGTGTGTGTGTGTGTGTACGTGCATGCTCCAGCTGACATGGGATGATCTCATCTCCGTTCTCTGTCTCTCGGTCTCTCTCTCCAGATGCTGAAGTCTAATTTGTATGTGTTTGTCTATGTGTGTGCAAGCACGCCGTGTAGATGTTATAAATCCGTAAATACAATATCTTCCTCAAAGCTGTGTAAACATTTACTGTCTGTGAGACTGAGAGAAGTCTGCATTGTCTTGCCTGTTGTAGTATTTGCTGTCTGACTGTGTGGAAATGTACCTGGTCTGTAAGTTTTCCTTGCTTGAGCTTTGACCTCAGTTTACTTGAAAGAACATATGAAAATCTCCTCTGTGACAGACAATGGGGGCCCATAAAGGCATTATTGATTTTTTTTAAAGACAGCACAAAGAGTGACCCTGCTTCTCACCTCTGTATCCAGCCATGAGTGAAATGGAATTCTTCAAATGGGCTCGACACTCAAAAAAAAAAAAAAATCGCATGGCATATAATTCCTCACATCCCGCAGCCTTGTACGGTTTTCAAATACAGCGAAAACAATTCCTCTGACATTCACAGACACACGCACACTCACACACACACTCACAAACACGCACACGCACACACATACACACACACACACACACGTATACACACACTCACAAACATTCACACACACATGCACATGCACACACACACACACACGTGCACACACACGTACATGCACACTCACATATTGTGAATGCTATTAAGCAAAAGTCCTTTCAGCGAACACAGTCAGGAATGATTACCCACAGCTTCTCACTGATCATCTGTGACTGACTCAGTCTGGCAGCTACAGGGACCATTCACCTTACAGATCATCTCACCGCAGTCGACATAGAGAAAACACACACGCACGCGCACATGCAACTAACCAACAAATATACAGTACAGACCTCAGATAAACGCATTGATCATAAACAGTACTCAGATATCTCACTGACAAACATTGACAAACATGCTCATGTTACTGATTGTATTAACATGAAAGCTAACTCAGTTATCCTCTGCATTATTCCCTCTCATTCGTTTAAAAGAAATCTGTATCATATGGTACCTAAGGACCTATCTCCAGTAGACGACATTCTCCTGAACACCAGAACAAATGAGTTCAGGCCTCATCTGAGATGAGAAAACTACACTAGCTAACTGATCCTTTCATTCTGGGATAGCGTTCCCCAAAGGGCACACAGAATGTTCTTGAATACTGAGGATTCTATCAGCATTCAGGATTTTGTCACTGGAGAAATATTCTAAAAATAGCCACAGCTTTGTGGCAGTACTAAATGTTATTTAATTCTCACAAGATTTAAAGCTCTTCTCTTCTCCAGCTCCAGATCTGTGTCTTTTTTTTTTTTCTTTGGCATGAAGTGTAGAACAGGCTTTCCGTTTAGCACAGCTTTCTGACTTTATCCATCTAACCATCCTTTCGTGGAACTACATTCATTTTTGATGACTCACTACAGAAAGATGCCTGTTTGCATGTTAAAGAGATTACATGAAGGATATGGAAGTGATGGGACTGCATTTTCTTACAGAAACAGCAGGAGGCTAATAGCATGCTATATTATATGCTGAGTCTGTTACAGAGAGCTGCATAGCAGACAGGCAGTCCTTGAACTCTGCAGCATATGGGGAGATTTGTGTGTGAGAGATAGAGTTTAATAGTTGTAGGTGAAGAATAATAACACGTTGTGTTGAGTTAAATTGAAAGGAAGGAAAGGGTAATCACACTGCAAAAACAAGATACTGTTAAAGAAACATGTCTGATTTGGCCTTTCACTGGGTGAGTGGGAGAGAGGTACAGACTTACAGTAATAACCTTCTCTCTGATGATGCATTTGAGTGTATTGTGAAGGCCAGAAAATACAGAGAGAGAGAGACAGAGAGAGAGAGAGAGAGAGAGAGAGACGGTTATATATTCACAAAATATCTCACAAAGAAGTAAATCATATATATCAAATATATTTACTCTAGTTGTAACACAGTAGCTGAGGGAAAAAACATTTGAGCTATCAGTATATTTTATATTTGCCATGTCGTACATTTTTACCTTTTACAGAGTCATAGTTCAGCGCATTTCTCCTCTGGGTAAATCTATCACTGAAATCGGCATTTCCACTTTAATGTGTTTTTTTTTTCTTTTCTCACATTTGGTAAATAAAGAAATAACACTATTCATGACATTTCTGTCAGAGGGAGTTGGGTGTAGCAGCTTGCTGTGTGTTTTTCTTCCCTGGGGCGGTGAGAGTGGCAGTGTTGTGGAAATAAGGCTGAGGGCTCCATGCATTTGAATGGGCTAATGCACACAGACTGATCACTGCCATGTTTCCCATTATTCTGTGAAGCAGTGAAGCACCTCGTGCCCATTCCTCATCACTGGCAGCTACTTCAGTCACAATCCAGGATGTCTCAATATTACACACACACACCACACACGCATAGCACAGCTATTCTATACAGTTATGTTGTACAAGCTCCTGTCATGTCGGTGGGTTGATTTATATGTTTCTGTTTTAGAGGGAATGACTGTGTGTGTGTGTGTGTGTGTGTGTGTTCCAGTCACTGCTGGGTGAGAGGGAATAGTAGTGTGTATTTGTGTGTGTGTGTGTGTGTGTGCATGTGCGTGCGTGTTCCAGTTGCTACTCTTTTGAGACGGAATAACTGTGCATGTGTGCCTGTGTGTGTATGTACGTGTCAGTTCTAGTCTGACGCCTCTGGGTCGGTGTCCACTCATTTGTGGCATTGCAGTTTGCTGAAAATGCTGTCTTTTCATACCTGGAGCACAGAAAATGCAGGCTTTTGGTAGAAGGACAAGAATTTTGTCCTGACAGAGAAATCCCCACAGAGAATCAGATCTATGGTGAACCAGCCTCCACTCTTCCTGTAATTAACATAGCTTAGTGTGTGATTAGGGATAACTAACAGTCGTCTATAGCAACCTGTCTGATTACCTTCCTGAGTAACGGCATTGTTTGTCTGTGTCTGTTTATGTGTGGGGGAGGGGGCTTGGCTGTGCTATATTGTGGGTAGTACATATTTTATATTGTGTGTTATATATAGTCCTTTTTTATGGTGAGATACTGCTATGATCCACTGTCATTTCTTCTTCCTTCTCTGTAGCTAAAGGTTGTTATCTCTCCAGTTTGAGAGTCTGAAACCAAAAATCACTAGATTGTAAATTTTGTCTGGAGAGAGAGCTGAGCACATTTGTTCAGCGTATCTTTTTTGTTGATTCTGTCTCAGTTGAACAGATTATGAGAGCATGCGGATGTATTTCACTTCAGGACAGGATAACAGTGTGTATGAGTATTCACTCTCCGTTCACACATTCTGTACAGAGGGGAAAGAGAAAGGGAGGATTATCCCTGGCTGTAGAGTTTCGGTTGTTTTGCTGAGGGATTCAGAGCCAGGGCAGGGGAGCAGACAGCAGCAAAGTTAAGCCTGACTGACTGAACCACAAACACGCACACCTCTGACTGCATGTGTGTGTGCCGACAAAACGCCCAGTACTGAGGTCATCATCATCATCATCATCATCATCATCATCATCATCATCACCGTCATTGTTGATTTCAACAAGCAACCTCAACAATAACAAACCCCCTTCTCTCACATACCAGCAGCATTAACACATGACTTCACCACCTTATCACACACTTTCTTTCTAATTGAATCAAAACCATGTAAGAGCAAACTTAAGAAAATGTAAATGTGACTGTAACGCATAATATGAAATTGAGTCAGAAATCTAAAGGCAGGGATTAAAAATTGTTTTTCTTTAAAAAAAAAAAAATCAAAATGATGTCTGCATAGCTTTCACAGTTTGGAGGGAAAGCGTAGAGGGACAAATAGCCTATAGCAATGTTAACTCACTCACAGACAGACAGGACACAGAAAAAAAAGAGATAACACAGGCAAACATAGAAAACCAAAGTCAGCAGAAACTGTAGCTTTTAAATGACAACTTGACAAGGCTATGACTGCAAATCAAAGGTTTTCCACCTATTTACTGATTTATTATAATTTATGATCTCAAAATGTTTGTTTTTAAACACCAGCAATCACCTTTATGGCAATGTCCTGTCTTTATCTTCATGCAGAATGTGTTGAGTCAATTTGAAGTAACTGAGGCAGGTCCTCTTTATCTCAATACATCAAATACATCGACACCATAATTAATGTGTAAATATTTCAAGTCAAAAACGGCAGCTGTCGATGCCTCCCATTCACACAGTAAGAACAGAAATGACTGTCAAACTACTCCATCTACTGCACTTCAAACAGACAGAATATGAGATTAGAATGGTGGTACCCTTTGGGTATTTCATCTGTGGAGACTAGAGATTAAAAGGACTAGATAAGACACAAATAGATGTAAGCAGACGCCCTCTCAGACACTTGGGGGAGTAAACAGAAAAACCACGTGAGAGAAATGAAGATGATTTGTGTGATGTTCAGTTTGCAAAAAAAAAAAAAAAAACCACCTTAGAAAGATGCATGTGTGTAAAATAAAACATTTCTGGACCAAAAAGATTTTTTTCTTCATTTATTCAGGAGGGGGGGAATATAATAATTCAATAAATATCAAGACACCATCAGTGAAGAAGACATACAAATGGACTTAAACATTAAAAAAGACGACTAACATTTAAAACAACTTGTCACCTACATTTTTTTTTTCTTATTAACATTTAAATACAGAGAGCTTACATCTGCCTATGTGGATTCATACATTCCACTGAACAGACGGGTTTTAAAGGTATCTACAGCCATCCATGAATTTACGGTAACTGTACTGGGCTTTTTGTTTTGTTTTGTTCTGTTTTGTTTTTTTGCTACATACCCTTGTCCTCCGAGTGCAACAAATACTGATGTGCTGAGAATGTCCTCCCAGAACACCCACACTAATACTTGAGAAAATCCAGACTTCAACTGTATGAAAAGCAAAGCAATTCATAAAACAAAAACATACTGTGTCCTTCGGTCCAATAAAAAGTGTTTCGAAAGATATGCATCTCCTTTCATAGCACACTCTGAATGAAGTGCATAGTTCAGAACACACACACACACATACACACAGGTAGAACAGTCTGGTAAACACACCATTCTAAGGTCAGCTTACCTCAGACAGGGAGTGCAGATGAACGTCGCACGCACACATACACACACACACACACACACACACACCTACACACAGCCTTTATGGTGGAGTATGGCCACACTGTGTGTTCCCATCTCAGTGGTAGACTGTTCCTGAACAGATCAGCATAATTCAATACCCTGTCACTCAGTCATTCAGTCCTATTAGTGCTTCATTAAAACAGTAGAACACAGGACTCACACAGCTCAGCTTCTCTTTGGTTCAAAATCCCACGGGTTAGAACACTTGTCTCTTTTTCTTTCTTTTTTTTAAGGTTAGCACAGGAACAAGGTAAAAACTGACTGGACACTGATGGATTTAGTACTGACTGATTGTGTAACAGAATTTTTGCTGAGCCTAGCGAAAGAGAATAAAAAAAATCTCAAAAAAATCTCAACAGGACAAATTAAAAATGGGATGAAAAGGGAAGTGATATACAAACCACAATGAAAAGCTATCATTACACTTCTCCTTGGTGTTAACCCATGTACTATGAGCCAAAGTCTTCAAAAAAAAAAAAAATAAAGAGCTCCACGTGTTTTCTGAGAGGAAGAGAGAGAATCTTAATCTCTCCAAAACCACCTCTGACAGCACTGTTATCCGTTTTCCCAGACTTATTCACACCTCTTGGGCTCTTTCAAAAACAACGGGGGAAAAAAAGCAGGGGAAAAAAGACCTCCAAAGTTTCCTCTGTGACATCACTTCCTCTGCTCACTTCCTACAGACGTTTTCCTGAGGCCTTGACTGCTTCCTCCTGATCCTGCTAAGGAGGAAGTCGTGTCACTTCCAGAAGCCGGAAAGCAGTTCATTGGCTAAGTAGGAGGGTGCTTCCTCCTCAGGAGCAGATAATCGTAGTGGGAGAGGGTGGGGTTTGACCTTTTCAGTGGAAAGACATTTTTGGGGGGTTTTTGTCGTCCTCAATAAAGCAAATTACCCACTTAAGAGAAACTCCAAGGATTTAAAGAGTTCTCTGTGCAGCTGCTCCTTTCCCCCTGTGCTCATGCATGCATGTGTGTGTGTGTGTGTGTGTGTGTGTGTGTGTGTGTGTGAGGAAGAAGGGAGAGCCAGCTGCTACCCATTCCCATTCGTCCTTTCCATCCTGCTCCCAGAGTGCATCTCAACCTTGAGGTGGAGTCTGGTCACATGACTGTGCAGCTCTTCGCTTTGTCCTTGCGCAGGTCCGAGGCTACGGCTGTTAGCTCTGGCCTACTGGGCATGTGTGAGATGCGCTTGGGGGTTCGGGCAGATTTGTGTCGTTTGACATTTTTGTGGTTCTTGTTGACGCATGCCAGAGTGGCCACGTGGAAAATGTCTCTGACGCTGTTCTCCGACTGCAGAGCAGAACACTCGATGTACGGAGCAGAGATCTGTTTAGCCATGCTAGAACCCTGCAAAGAAAAGAACAGATTCCATAAATCTCCTGTTTGTACATAGAACAACACAAGATATATTCATCAGCCTCATCATCACCAGCAGTAACAGCAGCAAGGACAGACTCGAAACCATTATATATCAGTACAGTATGTGAGAACATGATCATACTATTGAGAAGGATGTGTTTTCTCATGTTATAGCGCAGCCTTCATTCCCTGTACATTCGACATGTCCAGAGCAAGAGACCTTTGTAATGGTCTAATTTACATTTTCAGACCCCTCATTAACACAAATGACCTCCCCATAGTCACTGGGCTGTCTGATTACACATTGGATGGCAACAGTTTATGAAATAGGATTTTGAAGCAGTGTATAAGTACTGATTCTGGAGAATTGCTGATAAAATGCTCATTTATTCCATACCGACAACCAAAACTCATAACACACCCATTAACTATCATTATCAAATATGCAGATTAAATCTTTACTATTATAATTTCTTCTGAAATGAGACTGAGTGAGGCTAAGCAAAAGGTCTTAGAGAAGATTGTAATAATTACCCACATTTGAAATAAAATCCATCTGAGCTGCAAACCATTAGTCTACAATCAGGTCTGAGGGAGATTTAGACAGCTCAGATATCAATGCTATGAAAGAGTTTCTCTAATGAGTTGGATTTCACATTTTATGACACAATGGCCCTTGTCCAATAAGAGTTTCTTTACCTGGTCATATGACACGGGGGTCTGTCTGTGATTGGATAGCTCCACCAGGGTGGTAAGGTCTGTCCGCAGGTCAGACTTGCATCCGACAAGCAGCATCTTGGTGCTAGGGCAGAACTCTTGAATTTCACCTTTCCACTGCCGAGAAACCAAACAAAGAGCCACATTTAGTCACACTAGGGTCGCTTACATTCCCGCTCCTGAAGGACAAAGGAGATCCACCACCATTTCCTGCTCTCATTCCCAAAGGCTTGGCTGCCCTTACCAAACGAAGAATGCGATTGGCTGCCTTCTCAGCACTGCTAAGTAATCCACACGCTCCTGCCTCTGAACAATACCGGGCCTGTGATCTCTAGCATTAGATCCGAGCATTTAATCTGAAGCTAATGCAGGCTAGAGACAAGGTGGAGGAGATCAGGTTTGGCACGGCACAGTCAAGCGATTGTCTGTATAGCCTCAGTTAACCTGAAATTCAGACTCACTCCAGTGCTCCTCTGAAGAGTGTTGTCCTGAGAGTACTAAAAGCCCACTTTTACCTCTGTGTTCTCACCTCCATACAAACCTACTACTGCCTTGTCCTGTAAACCCCCCCCTTTGGGTACACACACTGAACACTGGTCAGTAACATTCAAAGACATCTGAAACCATTCCACATTACTACTTCACCCATTACAGCTTTGGAGAACTGCTGTCAACTACAACCTAGGAATTGGAGTGAAGGTCAAAAAAATGAAGGGACAGAAGGTTCTAGAATGAAAGGATGTCGTGAAAGGGTACGCAAGGTCACACACCTTTTTGAGGACGCTGTCGAGGGTTTCTGGTCTGCTGATGTCGAAGCAAATGATGACAGCGTCAGAGTCGGGGTAGGAGAGAGGGCGGACATTGTCGTAGTAAGGTGAACCTGAAACACAGATCCCAAACTGGTCAAAAAGGGTTTAAGAAATCTCAAACCTCAAAGACAAAAAAAAAAAATAAAAAAAACATAACAACTGGGAGTTTAGTCAAATGTGTGATACTAAGACAAACATTTTTTATTCATCTTCCTCTGCCTCCCCTGAGCTTATTTAAGAAATCTTTCTCCCAAACCCACATAAACACATTAATGTTGACCTAGTTATGAGCCACCACTCCATCACTTCGTAAAACAATAATATTTGTGGTCATTTTTACAGTCAGCTTTCACTGTTAGAAATCTCTAGTACATGCTGTCCTTTAATACTGCATAAAGTAAACAGAGACAGTACCTTCCTTTTTTCTTCTTGTAGGTTTTTTCTTTTTCTTTCCTTTCTTTTTTTTACAGGAACACTAGCAACACACCTACAGTGCTAACAAGGCTATAACCTGGCCAACTGAGGACAAGCTCTGTGCTGAGGGAGTACAAAGATCTATGTGGTATGAAACTGAAAAAGTACAGGAATTATTTTCTTGGGCTGACAGGAGATACACAGCAAATAGAGAGGTAGAATAATAAGTAACCACCGTACACACCAAAACCAGCCCTAAGGGTAAGTTTCACTGTCTACAGTCACCTACAGAGCTAACAGACTTCTCCTACAGCTGGGGTATCTTCTCTGTGTCCCACACTCAACACAACTGCGCAGCCAAGAATCTAAGGAATTTTGTTTTTTGGTGTGTCAAGCGGTCCACAGGAGGTAGACTCCAAACCAGGCTCTTAAACAGAGGTACAGAGCTCCTACCCACAGCATCTGTATTCTCACAGAGTCTCATTTCAACAAAAATACACAGCACTGTGCTCCTAACACAAACAGGAGAAAGAGACAGGTTTACAGAGAATATCTTTGTGTGTGTGTGTGTGTGTGTGTGTGTGAGTGTGTGTGAGAGAGAGAGAGAGAGAGAGAGAGAGAGAGAGAGAGAGAGAGAGAGAAAAAGAGAGAGGAGAAAGAAAAGAGAAGGTTTGTGAAAGAAGAAACAACTTATCCGTTGTGGAGGTACAGACGAGAAATTTGGAAGAAAAAAAAAACATAGATGCAACCACAATAATGTTAATTTCTCATCTTTACTGGAAAAACCATCTCTCAAAACCACAAGCAGAAAAGACTGTGAAGGCGAGTTGCAGAGAACACCAAAACAGATGGGATTAAAACTTTGGCCACAGTGTTTTTCCTGTTGTGAAGCACAGCAGTGTTTCATGACTTGATTAACAGTGCGTTTTAATGTAGGCTCAGCAGACTGGAATTAAAATCTGCTTAAAATGTTCCTGTGTGACTTTAGCAAGCAAAGGTCTGTTCAAACAGGAAGTCTGGAGCCATCATACCCTGAGTCTCAGCTGCCAGCACTCTGTCCCATTCATTTAAAACACAAAAACCTACACCACAGAGAAACATACATCCAAGAAAACAATTTTACAGACAAAAACAACTGTGCTGATTTTTTCCCCCTCAGACTATCCTCTAGCTGCTTAAAAAGCTACATACCCAACCTTCCTGGGAGGGGGGGGGGGGGTGCAAATCACAAAACTTAGTGACTTGCAGTGTTAATCATCTGAGCTTGTGGTTTAACCACACACACACACACACATACGCACAAACTATTCCAGAGGAGCATAAGGTCAAAGACCACCACTGCTGAGAGAGGAAATCCCACTTCACTAAGAGGAGGTCACCAGACAACTTAGTTCATTACCTAAGGTCACTTCTACCCTTAGGGACATTTCCTTCTCTAGTGTAGAGTATCTGCATATATCTGACTCTCTCTGTATCACATACTCCATACTCTCTCTCTCTCCCTTTCATATTAATACAGCTAAGATCTAACACACAACCCCCATCCCCCCAAACACACGCACACACATTCACACACACGCTCATGCACAAGCACACTCAGCAGTTGTGTTTTTAGCTCTGCATGAGCAGTGGACAACTGTGGTGTGTCTGACCAGTGTGCGTGTGTTTGTGTGTGTGATTTATGAGTGTGGCACTTTCTGTGTGCCCTGCATCTACAGACACCTGTGAGAGCACTATATCCATCACTCAGCATCATTCCTCCCATTCCAGAGAGAGAGAGAGAGAGAGAAAGAGAGAGAAAGAGACTTCTTTAGAACTAAAGGAGCCCCTCAGTCACCTAAAGCAACCCTGTTAATATAATCATAGTCTAATATGAGTGTGTGAGTAGCACAGAAGATATAGTCTTTAAGATGAGTCAACAGTCCAGTGTTTGCCTGTGGTCTCAGTCACACTGGAAATCTTTCAAGAATGTTTGATGTTGCTATGAATCTCAACTGGAAAAAAAACACAGAGCAAGAATGTTTTACTGCTGATTCAACTCAATGTCCTTAAACAAGCCCCTCACAAATTCCATTTCCTTTGAGACTAACAAGGTAAGGATAATTTGCTGGGGGGAGGATAAGAACTTGCATGATTTTTAATGTGTGTGTGTGTGTGTGTGTGTGTTTGTGTGTGTTTGTCCTCAGTGTTTTCTTCACAATGGAAGCTTTGTGGTGTTGGAGCAGTAACCTTCCTGTCTGAGGAATTCCAAACATGCGGCTCCAATTCACTGAGCCCAGAAATGTGATCCTGGCCCGAACAATGGCTGCAGAGCGTGGAAGAAAAGCTCAGGGCAGATCTACTGACGTCTGAAAGACCACAACGCCGGGCATGGTTCTATGTGCGGGCACATTCGAATGGCCAAAGACATAATTCAGATGGACAGCCACGTCGCACTGTTAATCCGCTCTCCTGCAGGAATTGTTATCAGAGAATGCAATCGAATAGATCATTCGGTTTAAGGTAATTGTGCATTCTTTGTGTGGAGTTTAGCTCAGCTTATGCAGTGTGAGTGTAGGTACCATCCATCTCCATTGTAAGTATGCTCTATGGGCAAAGACCTAATCCAAAACATCATTAAATCATCATTGGGCATACATTGGGTACTGTGGGTGAGAAGCAGGGGACTGACTGTCCTGTTGTGACAGGGTGCTGAGAGTGAAAAGGAGGCAAATGGGAGAGAGAAACATCTGGGTGATGTTTTAATGACCATCACTTTGCTTCTGGCCCTGAGCAGCCCATGTGAGCTCATTAAACTCTCCACACATCAGCCAGGGAACAAAAAACAGGGCAGGCGAACAGGAAGACTACACAGAGACCTGACCCCACCCCACACACTTAAACTCTTTCTCTCTCTCTCTCTCACACACACACACACACACACACACACACACACACACACACACACACACACACACACCCTCTGTCCTGCTAGCACAATGAGATGAGGCCCGTATTGATCAGGCTGTGTGTTTGAGAGTCTATCAGCCAGCTGGTGCCCCATAGGCACTTCCATATCAATCAGCCCTGTGGGGCAGGAGGAGGAAGAGGGGGAAAGCCCAGAGGGGGTTGTCAGCAGGACAGAGTGGGATGGTAAGGGCTCCGCTGGACAACCCCCACCATGGAATCGACCAGCAGATCTGAGAGGAGTTGTATGTCTCCGGGAACAATCTTCCCCTAAGAATTGCCTCTGACTTGTAATAAAAAAAGCGCGCGGGCGCGTGCGCACACACACTCACTTAAGAGCCTCAGGAGTGTGAAGTATTTAGGTGATCTGAGAGAGTTTTAGGACTGAAGAGCCTGAGGGCTGTTTAGGATGACATGCCATTAAATATTTATACTGCTAACACATAACTCTAATCAGAGCATCATGCTAGACCTGCAGGGGGACCGTCCTCAACATGGCATTACCAAATATTATCTTTGCTGTCTTAACAAGGTCCATTCACAGGACCTCCAGTTCTCAATTTAAAAGGTCTCCACAGGCAAGCAAAGTGACATACAATTAGTCAAGCTGCAGCCAGACTGCTTTATAAAACTCAGGAACAGGCTAAACGCTAGGTGAGAAGAAAAAACAAATCATTCACGCTTTGCGTTCCTGTCTTCCTCCACATTGTAAAAGAAAACAAACTTTAGTCAGAAACAGAGAAAGGGGGGGGTGACACACACACTGAGCTGTTGATCTGGAAGCTCATTGGCTACTGAAAGCATTTGCCAGATGTGTGATTGGCTGGACCTTTTAACCTTGGCCGCCAGTGGATTGCTCACGCGTGGCTGCAGTGCTATTCAGTGCTTGTCGGGTGATGGATAGAGCAGCTGATCTGTTGACAGTCGGAGAACCATGATCGGTGTAGAAGAAATGGAGATCGCAGCTGCTTTTCACACAAAGAGAACAGGTCAGCTTAGTGGGGAATTCGCTTAGCTTCACAGCCAGTCTTTTGGTCATCTATGACCAACACTCACACATATGTGTGTGTGTGTGTGTGTGGTGTGTGTGTGTGTGTGTATGTGCATGCATGCCTGGTTATCCCATATGACTGCTTTTTCTCAGCATCAGTGTAAAACCCCACAGAAAAATCCCTTTCCTTTTCTCTCCCTCTCTCTCTCTTATTTTCACCACTGAGTTCAGGTGTGTCTCAGATTTCATTAGGTCTTAATGGCATCGCTGGCTGTAAAGTGTTTCACGACATACACAGAGCTCAAAACCATGCACAGACAAAACTGAAAACGATTCGTAATCAGGAGTCAATGCGGCAGGCAGGCTGCGTATCCAACAAAGCCAACAATATCACGGACGGGCCTAAAGCCATGCAATCAAACAGAGAGGTTAGCCGACAGCCACCCAGTCCCAAAAGGCAGGTTAATTGCCAACAGCACCACAGCAGTTTTGGGGGGGGGGGGGGGGGGGGGGGGGTAATTATTTCCAGACTGCTCAACAAAGCTCTGAAAAGGGGAATGTACTATTGAGTATAGAACCCAAAAACCAAAAATGAAAGTCCTGTAAATCCCATAAAAAAAAAAGTGAAAACCCAAAATATGAAACAGCTGCATATGTCTGTGTCTGAACTGGTCAAATACTAAAAGTTACACATAAATAAATGGAACTATGTAGTTGTAAATAATTAAAGAGTGCAGAGAATTTGATTTGATACATTTAATGTAGAATTATGTTAGTTTCTAGAATCCAGGATGTCTAGGATGAAGAAGATTTCATGTACTGTGTAATATTTTGCAAATCCTCCATGAAACCTTGGCAGTGGTAATCTTGGGCTAACTCCGATAATCTCTAGGAAACTGAGTGTTGAGGTTCCTGGAGAACACACTAATGTTTCCTGAGTAGGTCATCAGTCAAATTTTTCAGTGTTTCCACTGGTGTGGAGCTGAAATGGGTGAGTATGGGTGCATTACATTACAACAAACTGACTCACTGTAAAGTTATCACCTTCTCATCTCTTAGACACACAGGAGTGATTTTAAAAATTTGACAGTGATTCTGTGCAGGTAATATTTGAAAACTAGCACGTTTTAATGACGGGGTATTGGCTGCTATTTCAAGTCGACAACAGGTCCAGACATGTTCCCGCAGGCTGCAGTACTCCGTTCAAATAACTAACAATATTTGGCCTCAGCAGAATTGACACTGATACAACAGGACAGACATTAAAAGAATAGGCTTTTTATCTTAAGGGGAAACAGTTCCTTCAAAAACAGTCTGAAGGACAATTTGTGTCAAAAGGCTGCTGTACATTTTTCTCACAACTTCAGTACTTGGTGAGCAGCTATAAATCTTGCCTACCGTTACGGGGACAAGAAAACAAAAAAAAAATCACTTTATATTTAATCAAGCAGCACAACATGAAGTCTTCTGAAACCCCATATATTAGATAAGCTGGGAAACAAATATATTTGCCTTACCTGATGTGTCCCAAAGACTGAGCTCAATTCTCTGAGTGTCAATTTCAAAGCTCGCGGTGTAATTCTCAAACACTGTGGGGACGTAATTCTAAATGAAAGACAACACAAATGAATTAGCAACTCCTTTTTAACTATGAAGCACGATAATTCCAAAATAACTTGCACAATTTGCAAGTGTCAGAATACTTCGCACACAACAGGGGATGCGAAGGCTATTCTGACGGCTTTTAAAGCGCAACTTTGAAGCTGATAAACGTCTTTATTATAAGCATTCTTAAAACTCACTTCTGGGAAACAATCCTTGGCAAAGACGTGGAGTAAAGCGGTCTTTCCACACTGACTGTCTCCTACAACCACTATTTTACATTTCACACTCTGGGTGGGATCCATTCCGGACTGCAGTGATAGTTTATGACAAGTTCTTCGCTCCTTCATTGATTACTATTTAGACGTCCGCAGAGTCAACTTCAGAAAGCACACGCCCGTACGTGATCGATAATCACTTCTTATTCGTTCCTCTTAAGTTCCGATGTTGTATTTCTCAGTGATCTACAGTCCACTCTGCTATTTCGATTGCAACTTCACCGTTGTAGGCGCTTGCCGGGTTTATATATGAAGCTGAGATCCAATCGCTGTCCTTCAACACTTCGGGCAACAAAGGTGACCCTCCCCTTTCCTCTGCCAACCGATAGGAACAATTGACAGAGCGCCCTCCATCGTTCCAAACGGAAAAACATACCTTTCTCATTTAAACTTAAAGCGAGAGATCTAACCATTGACTACAGGAGCAAGCAGAATACCATAAAAACGAAATGGTTAAAAAATAAATGGTAAATTTAAAAAAAGAAAGAAAGAAAGAAACCACTTGCAAATACTCCACATTAATAATCTTAGGCAATTCAGTAATAAGCGTTATCCAAACCGGGCTCAAAATTTGTGTCATTGGTAATAGAATTGATAAACGAACAAATTCGGATAGAAATACTGCTGAAAGAATAAAGAATGAACAAATGCATTTAAAACCGCTGGATAAAGAGCGATTGACCACAATTCTGTGCTTCATTAAAAGACTACAGTTTATGCATCGATTCTTTGGGAATTAAGACTAAAACAGTGAAACTGAGTTTAGTGGCACTGAATGTAACTGAATGTAATCGTAGCATTGTCGCTGAAATTCGCTTGTCTAAACATCGTATTGATCCGAAACCAGCAGAGAGTGGCCGGGTAAACCTTCAGTTTTTGCCTACTGTGCAGTAAGGTTTTCTCACTATAATTGTTTTGCTTGTTTTCTTTCTTTTGATTACAATGAAGTGTCATACAGTTTCACGCTCCGGGAATGCTCTCACGGATTTTCAACGTAACTATGTTTTACCTTCGTTCTTTCAACTCTGGAAAAGGCGTAGTTTATAAAATAAATTATTAAGTAATTATTAAATATTTGCATGTTCTTCTCCGAAACGAAACAGAATCAGTTTTTATGTTTCAGTGCTCATTATTAAGGGTGGTCCCTGATACCTCTGTAGTTATCTGTCTGAATACCTCAAAAACAGCTCCGGGCAGGCCACCAGTGTGGTTGTCAAGGCAATTAACGCTGTTTCTGACCATTCCAGCCTCTCGAGAGGTGGGGGGGGGGGCGATAAAAAAGGAGGAACTCTTACTTTTACCCCACCCCACCCCCTCACCGCGCGCACACACACACACACACACATGAATTGTAAATACTCGTGTGAAACATAACAGGAACGGTGCAATACAGGAAATGTGTCAGTGACTGAACTGATAAGAGTCCAGTCAGTTATAACATAGTTATGCGTAATATCTGTAACAATGTACTGCAGTGATAGGATACCAGTCTACACCCTTCATAATTCAAAGGCCAGAACAGGGCATGGCACTTGGTCTGAAACTTTTTACAACAGAGATTGTAAGGGAATGCAGTCTAACATCTCTTACACCTTCTTTCTTTCTTAGCTCTCATAAAAAAGATGCTTTTGTTTATCATTTAAATGCATTGTTCAAAATAACAGTAAGAACCAGGATTTGCAACAAAGCGTTTGCTGTGAATTAAACAGTACATTAGCTTTGGAAACTGACTTTCTAGAATGTTCTTGCATTAAATGGGAAGACAGGGAGACCTGCTGTAGAGTGGTGGCCCATTTAAAGAACAGATCATTGTGCAGAAACTGATGAGAGTCTATTTTTAGTGCGAGACACCGAGCTTGACTGGGCTTTTCCTTTTTTTTTTTTTTTTTTGGTTTTGGACCGGCTTTGGCAATCTAACTGCTGCAAGTGAACAATTCCTTTGCCCGTCATCATATCATTAATCTTTAGTGCTTCATAAAGTTCAGTCATTAATCTAAATAGGGCTGCCGCGAACTGTACCCAAAGGAAACATTAGTTAAACCCATATCTGCTTCTCTCCATTGCTTAGACAGTTCTCCTGATTTACCAGAGTCGCTTTATAGAAATAAATTTCATTATATCTCTCATGTTACCCATTTCTGCACTGAATTAATTGACATGTGGGGCTGATTTATTTATGGGAAAATCATTCAGCACTCACACACACACTTCGGCAGTCTCTGTGAAGATGAAAAAAAAAAAACACAGTTGAAGTTTCTCTACCTGAGCCTGCTAAGCTCATTTTTTTCTGAAATGACGTTAAATATTTCTTCTGCTCCACACATTCTCCCCAAGGACATCGTTAAACTCGCTGACCCGAGGAGTGTGACGGAAAAGAGTAAATGATGACGTTTTGTTTGTTTTATAGCTTTTGAATGACTTTTTAATCATATTTACTCATAATGTCCAGCTTCCCCAAGGGTGTGGAGGATGGCTTCACCACTGCCTAGTCTACAAACTGAATTCTGCCCTTCACATTTATTTCTGTCAATATACATTTATTCAGTTAGGGAGATTGACATTTTCCCCCGGCTATTACCGCTCAGATTTGGGTTGGCTTTTATTAAGGGGTTCGTGTTTGTATAGGGGAATGTGAAATGACAAGAAAAAGGACTGTGAAGCAGACGAGGGGAAACAAATGTGTTCAATCTGAATGATGATTTTTTTATTTTATTGTAGAGGCAAAATATAAGAATAAGAATACAATAAAAACCCATGAGGCTTATATGTATGTATACAGTTAGTAAATATGCAGGTGTTTTGATAAAAAATTAGATACTCGAACAACAACAACAACTATGAAGAAGAAGAAGAAGAAGAAGAAGAAGAAGAAGAAGAAGAAGAAGAAGAGTTATAATAATCAGTGACAGCGTTCTTGGCAGCTAAGATCATGCTGACATGTATCATGTAAAACTGGCATGAGGCTGTTTGTCAGGAACAGAGCATTCACCTGTGCCCCCTCCCACACTCTCTCTCTCTCTCTCACACACACACAGACACACAGAGACAATAATCACCCTGATGTGCAGGCCGTCAGGCTGCTGCTCTGAGTCAGGAATAGGGGGAATCAGGTTGCTGCGGATGAGGGCGTTCATATATCAGTTCATATATCATATCTGCGCCTATTAGATCAGAACAGGTCAGAGTGATCTGTATGAGTTAAACCCACAGCAGGTGAGACTGACAGGTTGTTCCCTGTCTTTTTCTGATTTTTGAGATGTCCTTTGACTCAATCAAAAGCAGCTTGTATGTGTCTGTTTAATAGACTTGGTCACTGTAAGATATTATTGTAACAACCCTGTAAGACATTATTGCAAAAATACTATTACACTGCCAAAGTATGATCACATAAATCATATGTGCTTTTTACAGGAGGTTTTTTTTTGTAACAGAGCCCTGAATAGGGCACACTGGGCCTTTGAGAAGAACTCCAGCATTCAGCAGATCCTGACAGAAAATACATATGGCAGTGATTACAGGAGAGCACATTCTCCCTTTAGACACACAGCAAACAGCTACAGTTCCTACCACACACACACACAGTATATGCATAGCACGCAGAGCCTAAGCAGACAACACATACACACACACACACACACACACACACACACACACACGGACACGTTTACACACAGACATATGCACACACACACACACACAAACAGTCACACCCAGAATATGTGTATGGCATTCAGAGCTATAAGCCAACAAGAAACAGAGATACACACATGCAGAAATACACAAACAAACACACAGCTACAATTTTAGAGCGTAAGCTGTCTGACAAACAGAGCATTCTGAATGTCTAGACAGCCAGCCTTCCTCATGGGACACAAAGACATTTTCAACTCATCTTCATCTTCTCTGTGTAATTATCTGACAGAATAGACTTTCATATCTGACCATACTTTAAAACCTAGATAAGACCTGTCACTTATGTAGAATAGGTTATTTCCATAATAATGTGTGAGAGTTGGTTTATGGGTAAAAGAAAGAGAGAGAGAGAGAGAGAGAGAGAGAGAGAGAGAGAGAGAGAGAAAGAGAGAAAGATATTATCTGCACTGTATTGATGGACAGTTTCATTATGGCGTTTTGACCCCGGTGTCAGTGCAGTGTCTTAAAACAATACCCCATGTATGACAATTTTTTGGGAGGGGCTGAAGATATGAACTGAAAAAGACAAAAAAGGGATGGTATACTTAAACTATTTAACAAAAACAAAAAAAAAATGGCGTAAAAGAAAATAGAACTGTCCGTCATCCAAACACAACCCATACATAAACCCAGTCTTTTGCTTTCCCTGAGTGAAGATATGAAATTGACTGATGACGTGTGACAGGGAGAGCAGTGGGAACACTCTCTGGGCAGTGTCTGATGTTAAGGCTGGGCAGACTGAGCTGACAGAGAGTGTGGCAGTGGGCAGGGAGTGTAACAGGTAAAGCTTATTGAACAGAAGATTCTTTCCTCACCCTGAAAACCCTCATAATGTCTCTCAATAACACACATCAAACAAACTCTATTCCATCCAATTCCCAGTATCCTCCTCACCTCTCCATTCTAAACAGACAGGATTCACTGCAGGCCTGTGCTTTCTTTCTCTTAAAAACCAGCACACCTGGCTAGTGGCAGTACAGCATTTACCCTGCACCAGTCATGTGACGATGTGTTTAAAGATAAGGAAAGTAATTCATTGATTGCTTTTATAAATCATTTTTAAATAGAATTTCCTGATTTTTCTGACTCGCTGACGGAAAACCCCAACATCCCAATTTCCCCTCAGTATCCAGCACCTCCACTGGGGGTAGAAATGTCAAAGGTTTAATTTGTTCGACATGTTGCATTGTGCTGTATCTCTATAGGGGAGTGGGTGGGATGCAGTATCTTATGGCCAGGCTGGACTGATGGAGCTTGTCCCTGCCTCTGGGACCAATGGCGTTTCCTCCAGTCCAGTTCACTCGGGCGATTAGACAATGATCACATCTGTCAGTAACAACCAGAGAACAAAGAACTCAACAACGCTTTGGTTTTAGCTTGCACGTTAATTAAAAGGTCATCAAAACAGAACCTAGTTACCACGTGAACATGACACACACCATAGGAGATACCCCCAAAACATACATATTGCCAATGTTTGATCAGTCAAACTGGAACTGACAGGACTGGCATTTGCCGTAGGAAAATATTCAAACAAATCATATTACTGGATATATGACAAAAATGACTTCATGCTGTAATAATATTACTCATTTCAGACAAACAAGGATTCATTTTAGACAGCTGAGCGCAGGTTTGTGTCATATCTGTACTATTTTGTCTGAAGTAAGATGATATCATTTTATAGATGGTATTTCAGGGCACTGTCTTACATCTTAATGAATCATACATTATCATTATTATATCAAATAAATCAATCGAACAGTGCCTCTGAAAATATTGAGCCACCCATGAAAAACTCACAGTTGGACACACACACACACACACTTAACTGCACGTAAACCTTAGTTTGACTCCAGAACTGATAAGTGTTGTCTGATGTCGGCAGGAGGTGTGAAGTGTAAAGAGACATACACACCAATCTAGGGCAAACAGGTCACTGACATCATACAATAGGTTCAAGCAAGTGAGCATGTGTGTGTGTTTGCATGTGTGTATACATGTGTTTGTGCTTGTGTGCGCGCGCGCATGTGTGTGTGTGTGTGTGGTGTGACTTCCTTACAGTGATTTATAGGGTGGAAATTATGGTGACAGAGAGGAAGTCACTCCAGTGTAAAACCTATTCATTGTGTCTTTGATGTGAGGCCATATTCCTCATTCTGTCTCAACAGCTGAAAAAGTCAGATCTCATTAGAACTTGGTTTAGATCTATAGGGGTGTGTGTGTGGTCTTACTAGAACTTGCATGGGATTTTTGCTACATTTCTCTTCCCCTTTCACTGTTTGCATCTACAGCCTGTGATTGATCTGCGAAGTCATACTGTTTTTTACGAGTTATAAGTGTGTGTGGTGTGTGTCACTCCACTGTGACGACAGGCAGGCAGCATTGCCAGCCTGGAATCCCACACACACAGTTGAAACAGAGCGAACAGTTAAAGTGCTCTTTCTCTCTCCCTCTGTTTCAGTTTTACTCTGCCACAGACTGCAGTTCCTCCCCTGGTCTATGGAAACCCTCAACAGATCTCCAGATGAGGGCATGTGACCGGACGCACACTGATGGAGGTCTGAAAGGGATAGGGAAAGGAGCAGGAGAGCTCTGTGTGTGTGTGTGTGTGTGTAATTTTGGGAAGATGAAGTGCTGCTCTCATACAGGGAGCCCCTGCTAACATGTAGCCTTTGATCTTCCTGAGTGTTCTAAGCCCCTCAGCAGGTTTGGTGGGGGAAATGCGTGTGTGTGTGTGTGTGTGTGTGTGTGTGTATTTAAAACACTGAGGTCAGGACACTCTGAGGCAGGGGCTTGTGAGGTTAGGCTGTGGATATGGGGTGTCAACTAGTCTGAAATGTTTGACAGTCTGAGGGATTGGGGGAAGGATTTGCTGTGTCTGGTGTCCCCTATGTTTGACCTCTACAAACACAAGACTGTCTGAATCCGTCTCTGTCAGTTTATTGAACTCAGTGACTTTAGATATGAGGAGAAAGAGTTTCCATCAGCTTTATTTCTTATAAACTTGTTTCTGAATAGATTAAAATTGGACTAAACTCTTGGAATAAACTGCCTCTCCCATTCCTTCTCATTTGAAACCCCTTCCCCTATTAATCATTTACTTAATCTCCCGATTCACAGCAGACACAACACACACACACACACACACCCCTATCTACCATTAACACATACCATTGCTACATTAATTACATTGTGACCGAGGCACAGGAGAAAGTGGAAATAAGTCTCTGCAACAATGTTTGTCTATGTTAAATCCTCTCTCTCTCTCTCTCTCTCTCTCTCTCTCTCTCTCTCTCTCTCTGTGTCGTTAAAGTCATGCTGTTGTGCAGATGCTGGCAGGCTTTAATAAGAGGAGATTGTCAGGAATGCCTTTGATCGGGCCTTTAAGAGGTGGGAGGCTCGTTTGACGGTTTTGATGACATTTCCTGGAGACACAGAAGCATGCCAAAAGCTTAATCCACACGGGCTGATTCCCCTCTTTATGACCGTGTATAACTTTCTGCCAACACTCACCCTTTCTTGCTCACACAGTTCACTGACAGTCATTATATGCCAACATGAGGAATCAGATGCATACTGTGTACATTTGACCAATGTGTTACACACATTTGTGTTCATTTTTCATTTCATGAGAATTTCTTCTCCATGCACTTCTGCAACTTTCATTAATATTGTTGTAAAAACTCTTTTAGTGATAGAACATGTAACATGCATGTAACAGTTTAACAGCTAACAGAATAAATTCTACATAAAGATGTTTCTGAATATAAATACTGATGAATGTGCAGATTATCTATTAATTGCAGCAGAGGGGCTTCACATATATGTCATCTGTTTCCTTATTTTGGCCTGAAACCAGTGTCAGTTATCCATTCAGAAGTGTCACTCTAACTATTCTATCCCAGTACAGCTTCTTACCACTCTCCCATTGACTGGTGTGAAATTAACAGTCACATGCTCTCCGCAGCCATTTGACTGTGTCCGATGCTGCAAGAGAAATTAGCATGATCCTCTTTTCAATTGCACACGAATCTGTATTTCTTGCCATCAGTGTGTGAGTGACCGGTTGTGGCTATGCATATTGAGGCTATGCATATTAACTGAAATTCACAAACTGAAACCAGGACAGCTAGGCAGAATTACATTTATACAAATCATTTCATCAGCTACATATTAACCCCATAAATGCCCTTTTGGATTTGGGTCAGACGGACTACAGTTTTAAAAAATGAGCAGCCATTTAGGCACAGTGAGACATGAATCAATGCCATTCATTACAGACACTGATCTCTCATGCCAAAGCCCTGAGAGAGAGAGAGAGAGAGAGAGAGAGAGCAATCTGCTTAAAGCTTTAAAACTGTTTTAATCTCTTTCTTAATGAGGTCATAGCCTTTACACATGGCCCCTTGCCCATAGCAGAACTTTGCCAGCAATAAACTGATTATAGTCTCTCATTTTTGACACTCCGTTTAAAGAGAAAGCCCTGAGAAACCCAGCACTCTGATCAGGCTAAATCCTGATTCACTCGCCTATTTACCATTATAAACTGTTGCACGTTCTCTATCCACATACTCCACTAAAGGAAATAAATATAGACAGTAGTCTTTACAAACCACAAATATTACCAACAACGTACTCAACCCTTACGTTTATACGTAATCATTATTCATTTCTGTGTTTGTAACACAAAAATCCAACACCTGAATTTTGTAGATACATAAAGAAAAATACCTATGCTATTTTTTAAAGAGCATTTGTTATTCATGTTTTTTCAGATATGAGTTAAGAAGATGTCGGTTATTTTATGACGGGCACCGCAGTCACAGCCTTATATGTAATACATTGATATCCGTCTTAGACGGACTCCAACTCAGACCAGTGGCATCAGGCAAACAGCTGTTATTGACACTCAAGACTCACAAAGGGAGTAAAAACTGCACCAGATCAGTCACGCTAGCGCCACACCCCAGCGGTGACTGAAATCCATTCTGCATACTGTTTAACCAGAGAAACATGCCTTCACATGCTGCATGTACACTTTTGATTATGCACTTGATATATTTAAGCAATGTTTGGATAGTCAAAGTGTATATTCTCCCCACTATATTCACTCAAATGGCAAGCTCTCCTAACACATCTGCACTGCATCTGTCCAAAATTTACATATATTTCTCCTGCCTCCATTTGTTAAGGAATAATGGGTTAGTGGTAGAGCAGGGGGAGAGAGAAAGAGAGAGAGAGAGAGAGAGAGAGAGAGAGAGAGAAAGAGAGAGAGAGAGAGAGAGCATTTTTACATAGACAAACAGTCCTGCACCTCATATTACTGACTGGTAATGGACGGGGATGAAACTTTGTAAATGACTCATTCTGTGTGATCTTCAGTGAAAGATGCTTTTATGCAAATAAAAAAGCATTTCTCAGCAGTCAGAGAGAGTCTGATCACCCGGCTAAAGAATGTATAATGCACCCTTCTTGTCTAATGGATTGATTTTAAAAAACGACATCAACAACAACAAAAAAGGGATGAATACTCAGCACCCACACTCACACACATCACCGTTCATCAACACATTAAAAGTTCATTTTGTATTTCCATAAAGTCAAAACTGCTTCTGAAAAAAAAAAAAATCTTATTTTAAAGTTCCATTGCTTATTTAATATTCAGACTGAACTTGTTAACCATGTAAAAAACTGTCTAAGGCTTTTTTTTCCGACATCGTAAAGAATGGATCAGCGCGTTTGATGTGTGTGATGTAAGGAATGTCCATAAGGAAAACGGCTCCTCTGATGCCCGCTGAGCCTGGTATTCCATATAAAACTGCCTCCTCTCTTTTTCCATACGCCGTCAGAGAACTGGAGTCATTATGGTGTTATTGTAGCCCCTGGACACAGGCTTTATGCAGGAGAACACGCATTCTCACTGTTCCAAAGGCACATACACGCATACACTTACACAAACACGCGCGCGCACACACAAACACGCGCATGTACGTAAACATACACCCATGTGCAAGCTTCTCTTTTGTTGGGTCTTAGAGTTCAGTATTAGTGATGCCCAGCCACAGAGAAGAAATCATCAAACTGTACACTGGTCCAAATGATAAAATATTTGAGTGATAAATAATATCAAAATAACTTGTACATTAATAGTTCGACATTTCTGTCGCCCATTTCTCAGTCCAGTATTATTTCAGCATATATTTACAGTGTCATCAGTAACAGCATATCATACAAAACCTCCCCCACCATCAGGAACAAACACATGTACACACACAAACAGACAGATACACACACACACACATGCACGCACGCACAGGCACGTGCACACACACACACACAAATAAATGTTCAGCTCCTGATTTCATTGTGTCCCAAAAACAGTGTGAATATGTGTGCAGTGTTAGACAGAGGCATGATCCCATCACAGGCCTCTGCGCTGTTCCTGGGGTGAAGGCAAGAACAAAGAGGGATTCAGGCACAGACATCACACTTCGGTCAGTCTGAACCTTCAGTGCCACCAAACACTTCTGTCTCTGTGTCTCTCTTTCTTTTCCTCATTAACATTAGTTTATTCTCTTATGCTCTCACAAAACTCTTCTTCATACCAGTCCATTACTACTCAGTAACGTGAGGTGCAGCACTGTTTGTCTATGTTAAAATTCTCTCTCTCTCTCCCTCTCTCTCTCTGTCTCCATTCAGTTCCTGAAACAGCACATATATTATCAGTGCAGTGCACAATGAGATCACCATTCTTAAGCTCCAAAGTACAGTTATCCATGGAGACACAGTCCTGCTGTGAGTAAAAAACACAAATCCCCCTGTCCAGAGCTGAGCGTCTGAGCTGCAGGTGTGACCTGCCCTTGGCTAACACTCTTTTAACTAGGGCTAACATGAGTAATCAGCACTTTTCACCTTGGCCCAGGACCAGACCGGGCGGAGGCCTCTCTGGGGCCAAGCCTATAAATTACTGATAGGGAAAACCCAGCAAGGAAGACTGGGCTGTGAAACCTTTCAAGGCACAAACCAACCTACACTATTTCCTTAACACTGACAAACCAGCACACACACACTAGCTCACTAACTCACGTGCACACATTTACTCACACTTACATACACAGACACACACACGGACACATGCACAGATACACACATCCTTTCATAGACGCACATATGCACAAACATACACAGAAACATGTATGCATGCATGTACTCACACCCATACACACACAGACACGTACACACAGACACAGCATGCACGCACGCACATGCACACATACACTTCATTTTTTGGCTCAGGCTTGGAGATGACCTTATAGAGATGTATGGGGAGGTGAAGATGTGTGTTGTTCTGTTAATGTTTATGCAGAAATAGACTCCACTGAGCAGAGCAGAGACAAGCTTTCATTTGGTTGTACTCAGTCTGTGTTTGTTTATAATGGAAAGGCTTGTTTACAGCCTCTCTAGACACTGCTACAGTCACTTACACAAGCTCACAGACAGCATTTCTGCAGTCACACAGAAACATAATCAATATTTCTGCAGCATTATCAGATAATACTGCGCTGTCCTCTCTCTCGTTTCATAAATAATTAATAGTAAAGTCATATAATTACAACAAATCCACATTACAATGTTATTGTTTTTTTGGGAGGGGGGTTCAATGAAAATTGAAATCAGCTCTAATCCACTATGCTGTAAATTACTTATTCTCATGCCATTTATTTGCTGAATGATTGATTTGTGTTGGATTTTCTAGCCTTGTATTAGACACTGTCTTTCTGGTACTTCAGAAACTGGCAACCATAGCAACAGAGGGAAAGTCAGAGACACAGTGAGTCCAAGGCCAACCCTTTCACACTGCAACACAACGCAGAGGTGTCGAATGACTCGGCATATTTACAAACAGAGTGACAGAATCAGTTCAGTGACGTGAACATGTCCTCTTTTGTCATTTTGTCATTTTTAATATTTGTATTTTGAAATGCGGGTGGGACGGGTGGGACGGGGGGGGGGGTAGTAGGTGCCAGACTAAAACTAATTTTCAGCAGTTGTTGTTCCTACAGCGAGCTCCACTCTGCTCCACTCTGGACTGCACTAGCTGCGTGCGTTTGAATCCTGTGATATTACACTCTCTGCCAATGAAAAGCTTAACGTCTCAGTACGGTCTCCACCAAAATATGAAACCGTAAAGGGAATGCAGAGCTCCCAAACGTAATCAACACTTGGACAAGATTTATGCGAACCTACAGTCTGCTTCTTATATGAAATAAGACCAAAAGCTCATTGTAGTGCCAAGGAAAAGAAGCAGAGTGATCTAAAGATGAAAGAGACGAGAACATGGAGGGAATTCAACAGTTGCTCCATGTCTTTTCTCTTTTCAGAGAGCTAGAGGTGGGGTGGGGGACGGGGGGAGCAGAACCAGTTTCAATTTAATGCATTTCCGAGAGGGGTGTCCTTCACAACCCACTCATTCTAGCATTTATGAGTGATGTCATCCTCACTCAGACGCACACATGAACACACGCACACACACACACACACACACTTTGAAAAGGGGAATATTGTTCAGAGGCAAAAGCAGGTCTGAGAGAGACATCAGAAGAGCCCTACCCAGATGGGCTGAATGACAAAACCAATTAGTCCACTTGTACACACAGGGAGGAAGAGAGAGAGGGGGAGGGACAGAGAAAAAGAGAGGACTACAGAGTGAAAGAGAAAACAGAGAGAGAGAGAGAGAGAGAGAGAGAGAGAGTCTGGCATGAAAGGGTCGAGACCTTCAGTGTGATGAAAAGGTTTCCGAAAGATGAGTTTTAAAGGACAGCTCCTATACCTGCACCTATATGTTTTAATGATGAGAGCAGACACAACACAGTCATATCATGCACAGATATCTGCAATAAAAACCAGACAATATTCCTACATATATGGAATTCTTCCAGGTGACATCATGGAGATGAGTTTTCCAGTTTGAACAGACTTATTCTGAGTAAACTGCATTGGACGTGATGATATTTCCAGGATGGAACAGGGTTTGGTGTGTTTGTTGTGTATGTAATGTATATGTAATGAGGTTGATAAATAAATGAATGTGAGAGTGTATAGGTCACATGCTGACATTTCAGTCTTTTATTCTGAATGACCTGTCACAGAACTGAACATTCAAAACAGAACAGAACAGAACAGCCTTAGGTCACAAGCACATGGATGTCTTTTTGACTGTAAAACATACACACACAGGTGCACACATGCATGGACACAGACAAAGGGGCCCACTCCATGTTTCCAACATGATAAGCGAAACCTAATGAACAGGCAAACACTAGGCAAACAAACACTATTGTTTCATCTCTTTATGATTTTCATAATTTGCATTTAAAAACAATTCTCTCCAAAAACAGATAACAGAATCTTCAAATCAAATAGTAAATCATACTACTGGAGTGCAGTCCAGGCTGGTATCAGAGGGACTGTATGATGTCTCCATCAGTGTGTGTGAATGGTGCTGGGTCTCCTGAGGTTAACAGTGATGTCAGAAGGTGTCTGATAAAGTCTGAGGTGTTGATTTTTCCCTGTCTGGGGAGGTTGTTTTGGCTGATAACTGGGAGAGAGAGGGGGGTTTGTGGAGCTTTGACAGAGTTAAGCAGAGCGTGCTGGCACGCAGGGACAGCAGATGACAGGGTGAAAGGGCAAAGGGCACACAGCAGATTTGGTTGATCGTAATTACCTGTCAAAGCTACGGCGCTTCTCAGCTCGGAGACCACCGACAGGGCTGCAACCCTCACACACACACACACAGTGTGAATACAACCTTCTCCCTCCTCACATACTTACAGTCTAACTCCACACAGCAGCCTCTACAGAGATAAAACTCAGTGTGTCATAGCAGCCAAAAGACTCTCTTTCTCACTGTGTTTTCCTACACTTCCCCGAAGAAGCAAACCGAAACACTATTATTTCCTTTCTTTAGACATTTATGACTTTCACATTTTTAATTCAAAACAATTCAGTTCAAGAACAGACTATCGCACAAATTACAAATAAAACCTTTAGATCAAATGATGTGATGAAGTCCAAACCAAAACAAGTTGTGATTAAAGAAAAAAGTTCTCTTTCCCAATCAACTGAAAAGTTTTCCATTGTGCCTCTGTATCCTTCAGTTACCCTACCAAACTATCAGAATAGCACAGTGTTACTAACCCTTCATTGTTCTATAATAAGTTTTCCATCTGTTCTTTGTTAGTTTACATATCGTCTGAGACTATAAAAGGTCAGAACTATGCCCAGTATGTTTCCCTTCAAATGCTCCCTTTGTCATCTGTCATCAAATCTGTCAACTCTGTGGTTAGACAGCAGCCCAAAACCAGCATCTGTTATTTGGTTATTAAATGCTTTTTTAATTACAAGATCATCACAAGTCTCCTTGGTAGCCATTGGATTAATTAAATACAGAAGCCAGAAAACTTCATTTGCTATTCAAAAATTCTTAATCAACAGAGATTAAGATGGAACGTGCAGACAGAACATCTGCCTTGTGTCCAATTCAGATTCTAGAGTCTGAGAGTAATTAGTGATTAAAACTTAAATTTGTGCCAAACAAGACAACAAAATCATTAGGTTGTCTTGTGAAACAAAGCTGTAAAAATGATTTTAAAAGTATGTGGACAGGAGTAAACATATAACAAAGATATCTAATTAGTTTATGTTGGTTGATTTTCCAATCCTTTCACAATCACAGTACTTATTAACTTTGGGGTAAGACATGGTTTTGAGTATTTTTCCAGCTTTAAAACAAAAAAATGAACAAACAAACAAGCAAACAAATAAAACAAACAAACCAGGAGTACACCTCAAATAATTACAAAAAAAGACTTTTAGGGAAAATGAAAACATTTAGCAAATGTCCATCTTTTGAGTAAATAGAAAATCCTCAGATTCAATTTTAAGAGGTAGAACTATGCCATAAATGAATATCTAGCTGACTAATAATAACAGACATGCTGTCTGTTGGCACACATAATAACGGTAAATTTCTTAATTATTTAGGGTTTTAGGCAAAAGAACACTGCCCTCTGGTGTTAAAATGTTTTAATTACTGCAATAAGATGGGTAAATGGGGTAAAACAGACAGTCATTTACTAAGAGGTCAAATGATTTGTCTTCACTTATAATTTACCTTACAGACATGTTAAACTTTAGTTTCTTGGACCTGTCTCCAAATGGTCATCATGCATTCCTATACTTGAACGTAAAGTTTTTTGAACAGAGAGCAGTTTTCCTTAAGCCATTTTAGACATACAGAGTTCTGTCAAATCCAATAGGACAGTTCTTCAAACCTGCCACTCTTCCGTGAGGAGACAGGACGCCAGTCTAGGCTCACTGCATAATGAGACCACTCAGGAATCTCAGGGTGTGTGGAGGACGGCGTGTCTTTACTATCATTATATACTTAGCTCTACACATAAATCAATCACAGAAATCTAGAACGGGATTAACTCTCACTGGATACCCATTTTTCCTTTCCCTCAATCCAAAACTGAGAGACCACATTCGGAGTTGAGCTACCACCCATACTCGTGTAGCGCTGCATCTTGTCAAATGAAAGGACAATAAGAAAAACAGACATGTTAATCAGTAACTCCAGTTTGATAGAGTTTCTTCAGAAAGACTCATCTCTTTTTAGTAGCAATGTAAGTCCAAACAATCATTACTGTGTGGATCCTGACAAGTACGGTTACTTTAACTTCCAGTCTCCTTCACTGCTCACACCATACTTATGATTCATCTTCTCAATTCTACCCATTACCAGTTCACAAAAGCAAAGAGCAGAGGAAGGCGGTCCAATGATCTCAATATGAGAGTCGGTGGGAGAGTAACAAACGTCCCCATAAACCATGAGAGCATCTTCACAGGTTTTTAACAATCTCCTCTTCTCGCGCTGATCCAAGTAAGCACAGTCGATCTGTCTGGTCTCTAGGAGATTCTGCCAACTGTTCACCAACTGCTCCAGTTCAACTCGAGCACATGCCACAGCAGACCATTTGGTTATGCTATAGATCTGCACCTCTGTCAAATCACCCTTCTGTAGTGGTATAGCACAAACGTCATACCTCTGCAGACACCGATCGTACTCATCCTTGTGAAACGTCTGTATGTAAGTAAATATGTGTGTATCCACCCATACGGACGCTTCTTCACTTCTTACGGGGCTATCTTTAGGTGTCATTACAAATTTTGTGTGTTTTTCTCGGCTTGAAGTTATCTGTGCACCCTGGCCTCTCACACTTTGAGTTCGCTCGATCAGGTCTTGTCTCAGGGCCCTGACAGCAGTAAATGGACCCTCAACTGACACCATGGCCCCCTTCTCCAGAGGGCAGATATGGACAGAGCGATGGTCAGTCTGCAGGGACGCTATCAATCTCCGAAATTCACTGAAAATGGATAGATCCACCTCAGCGTAAACATAGAACAACACCTGTAACAGAGCACACACGCCAATATTTCAAAACGCAGAGTGTAAAATTAGTAATACATGTTTGTGTCTGTACATGTGTAGTTTCAAGATTCAAGATTCTAGATTCTTTATTGCCATGTGTAAAAAGTACAACGGAATGCTTACTCCCCACTCACTCAGTATCACTCCTAAACATAAATTCGAAACACTCAGCAAGTACATAATAATAGCATAGTAAATAGTGACAATAAGGTGGTAAGCATGGTATACATACTTCTGAAGTGTATTTGAATACAGTGAGTGTGTAGTCTTGAGGAAACTCCTTGTCTGTCATCACCTGTGTATACTTGACGACCCTATCAGCGTCTGTAATCACAGCGCAGTCATCAGAGACGTTTAGCTAATATTACGATATTTGTAATATTATTTCATTTAATTTTGCCATTATTCGTGAAATTAATGATTGCTGATACTGACGTGGTTTGGCGCCGCTAAACGTTGTTTTTAGGTAGACAATATGAAGAGGCTAAATATTTACCTTCAGGGCTCCCAAAGGTGACAAAAGCAACCCCTCTGAAGCTGGTGGGGTAGTGAACTTTGTCAACATCTCCTCCCTTACTCTTCGCAAGCTGGAAATGAATTGTCAATTTATCGGCCATTCGTTCGCAGAGAAGGACATCTGGCACCCCTAAGACCACAACCGTCCTATTGTTGTCCATCCTGTTCATCCTTGCGGTGACCAAGGAACGATTTGACATAAAATCTTACGCTGACGAAACACACCGTTTCCGAAATGCAATAATTCTGTTTGCATACCAAAAATGAAAGAAAAAAATAGAAAGAGGAGAAAAAATCAAAACCACAACATAGTTTCTGGCATTAAAGTCTGGCACATTACGGGCAACATTTCGAAAACTTTGAAGTGAAACTTGTGTTCCTAAAATATCAGCTTTAAATCTTAACTAAAAAAACAATATGCAACGTAGCAACACTATGTTGCGTTCATAAGATCGTAGTAACAAGGTCCCAACGTCCTTATTTTACTTGTGACAATGGGACTTGTAGTTGAAACCCAACCCCTACAATGTGGCGTGCTCATGGTATGAGACAACAATGCCCACAATTCAACCGGAGTTTTAGACGACTTTTCAATAGTTGTTTCAGTTTCGATCAAACACATGCACACTCTTTTATTTTATAAACTGCTAACCGATGCAGTAGTTATTTTTTCTGCATCATGCATTGTGCTGCAACAACGTCATTGCGTTGTAATTCAAGCGTAAAGTAGTGAATCGCTTTAGCGATAGTTTGGAGGATTCAGGTTGTTTTTGCGCGAACTCGCCAGCAGACGGTGCTATCTCCCTCCCTTTCCAAGAGCACGACATAAGTGGGGCATTTTAAGGACACGAAACGATGTCTTGAAGAGCACCCCCAACCTCACCTATAAGAAGCGCCAACAGGAGGTCAATAGATTCTTTTTGATCATGTCATTTAAGGCAGCGGTTCTCAACTCCAGTCCCGAGGAGCCCTGTCCTACACATCTTTGTCTTAAATCAGGACTGACACACCTGATTCCAGGGATCAATTAATCATCAAGCCCTTGATTAGCTCAATTAACTGTGATAATGAAGCGTTAAAACAAAGACGTTCAGGACAGGGAGTCCACAGGACTGGAGTTGAGAACCACTGATTTAAGGCACATGGTGCCTGGAGACAACCTGAAGTTGGACAGCCCAAATAAAACAAGTCATTTCTGTGTAAACGTTTATTCGTTTCAAATTGAAATAAAACAAGTTGTACCAGCAAACATTTGACAGGTTCCCAAGAGTCCACACACTTTCAACAAACAGAAGTAAAATTAAAGCCCGAATTGTGTAGATGTGAAAACTGGTATTAAATTGACCATTGTGATTAGTTTTAAAACAGGCTACCAGCCAAGAGAGACAGAGGGAGTGAGAGAGAGAAGAGAGACAGAGACAGAGAGACTTAAAAAAATCATTTTCATTTCCTTTGAAATTATATTAAAATCACACAACGTGAATTCGAAAAACTGAGTTCTAATTTGAGTTTGTTACCAAAGCTAACATTCAGAGGAGAGCAGAGTCTGACAATTATTGTTTAACATAAATGATCAATAATTTTTCTCTGGCTTTTTGAATTGGTGTTTTCTAGGATTCTGACAAAGCACAGCAGCAGAGGTATGGTGGAAGGCACAGTAAGGAAAAAAATGCTTCACTGTCAAGCAATACACATCAGTGAAGTAACTGTGATATCTCTTGTTGGGTGTTTGTGTCTGTGTGTGAAACAGTGCCTGGTTTAGACAAACACACCAAAAAAAAAAATTCTTCTAAACTAACTGGTCCAGGGACACAGAAACTGGGGAAAATAGCAGTGCAGTCAAAATTTGTGTCGGTTATAATGATTTCTCATTCCAAAAAAAAAAAAGGTATTATACAGAAACCTGTGTCCTGGGCAGGTCTCAAAAATGCTTTTGTTTTTGGCTTGTTTAGTATTAGAGTATGTGAAACTTTTTCAAACCAAGATTTCAAAAAGAACATATTCCCAAAGTTTTGTACAACCCATGTGAAAACCAACTGTATTAAACCCAGAGTAATAAACCCGTAATATGAAAACCCATTTTATTGAGCAAATGTGTTGGAGAAAAAAAAATAGGTGGGGCATCAAGATGGCAGGAAGTAAGCAGAGGCAGTGTTGGTGATAGGTGATTGGTTGAGGCAGGGCTCAGTGTGAGCTAGCTCTCTCCAGACTGTGGGAGTTGTAGTTTCTGTGTGTAGTTCTGAGTCTGAAGGCGTTAAGGACGCTGTTGTGTTTGAGCAGTGCGTTCTGTGCCGCCTGTCTGGAAGGAAACGTGGCTAAGATGGTGTAGGTGGAGGCCAGGTCTGGGAGGGGTTTAGGGGGCTCAGAGTTCGAGTCTCCACCTTGTTTGCTCCCCATGCACGGCATGCGATTGGGCTGCTGCTCTGGCAGCCATTTAATGAGCGCTCCCAGTTTACTCAGTTCAACCAGTAAAGAGTCTGCTTCAGCACGACTGATCCCCGCTGGCAGGTCAGTCACCTCCAAGACACGTCCACTCACTGTATCCATGGAAACAGAACACAGGACGTTCAAAGATTTGTCAATACAAAATATGTTAAAATGGAAAAACTCATACAAAGTTCACAGATTCAAAAATGAATTCTGCTGTACAGATGTTTGGCCTCTGTGCATGTAGTACAGCAGCGTTTGGTTTGTGTGCATGTGAGTGGTATGGATGAGTTTGGTCTGTGTGTGTATGACTGTGAGTGTGTGGTGTGTGGTCTCTGTGTGTGTGTCTATGCGTGTGTGTGTGTGTGTGTGTAACTGTGTGTGTGATGCTGTAGTGTGTGGTCTCTGTGTGTGTCTATGCATGTGTGTGTGTATATGACTGTGTGAGGGTGTGGTGCTGTAGTGTGTGGTCTCTGTGTGTGTCTATGCATGTGTGTGTGTCTATGCATGTGTGTGTGTATATGACTGTGAGGGTGTGGTGCTGTAGTGTGTGGTCTCTGTGTGTGTCTATGCATGTGTGTGTGTATATGACTGTGAGGGTGTGGTGCTGTAGTGTGTGGTCTCTGTGTGTGTCTATATGACTGTGAGGGTGTGGTGCTGTAGTGTGTGGTCTGTGTGTGTGTCTATGCATTTGTGTGTGGTCTCTGTGTGTGTCTATGCATGTGTGTGTGGTCTGTGTGTGTGTCTATGCATGTGTGCGTGTACATGACTGTGTGAGGGTGTGGTGCTGTAGTGTGTGGTCTCTGTGTGTGTCTATGCATGTATATGTGTGCAGTTGGTACCTGTGTCAGAGCTCTGCTCTGTGGACAGTGCCTTCTTAACCTGTCTTTTCCCTCGGCCAGCGTGCCGCACTCCAACAGAGTTCTAAAAAAAGACCAACACAGCGCCTCATGAGTTTCAACAAAGCAACAAGTTAATTCCACGCTGGCAATGTAAAACTAAATGTGTAATGCTGTGTGTGTGTGTGTGTTTGTGTAACCTGGTCCCGATGGTGGTGGTTGGTGAGTATATGTGAGCTGTGCACTAGAGGCGGTCTGATAGCAGAGTTGTACTGTAGTGGGTGTATATGTCTCTGTGTATGTATGTATGTGTGTGTGTGTGTGTGTGTGTGGGTGTGTGTGAGAGATACCTGGTGCTGCTGACGGTGGTTGGGGAGCATATGAGAGCCATGCAGGAGAGGCGGTCTGATAGCAGAGTTGTACTGAAGTGGCTGCCCCAATAGAGGATACCGGCCATCACCTGCTGGCACCGAGGCAGATAAACCAAAAGACAACCAGAGAATACAGTCAAAACCCTAGAGGCATATAAATACACAGCACGCGCATACACACAAAACAAAACGCTACTCCTCACCTTGGCCAGGGACAAACTGCCGAGGGAACTGAGGCATGATGTGGATGGGGGCGTGGCCTGAATGGCTGTTTTTCTGATTGGTCTGGTGTGAGGTAGGGGAGGGTGAAGGAGCGGGGCTGACCAGTTGAGGACTGCTCTGAAGAAACAAAGAGAATTAGTCATAGAAGAGTGACAATTCTTCAAATGTCAATTATGCATTTAATTATGTTCATAACGATTTACAAATAAACAGGTTTTTGGTGGATTGGTCTAAAACCAGTACACAAATGCTAAAATGTTAAGAAGTAGTTTTTTGTCCAGAACACATAACACACAACACACCACTTAATTGCTATGGTAATTGAGGGCCTTTTTAAATGTGTGTGTATGTGTTTTAAGAGTATGTGCTGTCCTGAGTGACCTCCGCTGTCAGACTTGTTGATCCAAATTCACACAAGCCACACCCATGTTCCCCACCCTTGTATCAGCGGTGCCTACCTGTGAGTTGTCCATCAGGGGGAGCTCTGTAACTTTGTGGCTGCGCTGATGGTCCATGCTATAGTATTTGTTGTGTTTCCACTGGGGGGGAGAGTGTGGGTTGGGCTGATGGGTGGGAGGCACTGTCAACTGCATCATTACCACTCCTCCACAAGGAGCAGGAGGTGGTGGACGCACACCTGTCAGCCAAATACACACACACACACACACACACACACAGGATTACAAATTGTGGTGGAGCTACTGTAAGAGAAAAAAATTATATATATATTTATACATACATACATACATATTTACACACACACACACTTGATGCATTCTATGCATCCTTTTAATCAAACAGAAACCGTTTGAAATTATAACCGTTCAATTCACACGAGTATTCATTCATGGAGAGCAATACTGGTTTGACAAAAAGTAATGGATAATTCCTCGTCGCCTGGTTAAAAAAAAAAAAGACGGAAAGAAAATATAAAAAAGGAGTGTGGCGTAAGTAATTTACTGTAGCATTTGCTGTATTTATTCGTGAATAATTCAGCGTGACTTCGGCATGCGAGATGTGCTGGCTTAATCAAGCCATTATTCCCATCCGCAAACAAGCCAATTAAGCCTGTGTGGAGGAACGTAAAGGTCAGGGCATGAGACGAACTTTTCTTCACCTTATTAACACCCTGCTCCCAGTGCACTTGCTCTCCCTCTCTCTCTAATGTTAGCTGAGTGAAAGGTAGTCATGTATTATCTACTGCAGCTCTGCCATAACATATGCATCTCAACCGTTAACACATACACATGCCTGCACACACACACACACACACACACACATTAAACTCTCCAATGGAAGTTCATTAAAATTTTATTTCAAAAGTTTTCTTGCTACCAAAGGCCTGTTAAATTGTCTTCCGTTTTCGAGCCCTAAGGCCCAACAACAATGCAGTTATATGGAAATGCAAACAACTTTTAATGAAATAAACAAAAGGTATCCTAAAAAAAGGCTCATGAAATATTCATTGTCTAATAATATACCCTAAAGTTTCACGCCTTGTGTCGCTTACTGTTATGTAATTAAGGTAAAGTTCATCTTTAAAAACGAGCACACAACCCTCCAAACATAGCACACACTAAAAGGATCAGGGGAGATGAGAGATGTCAGTGTCTGCATGGATAAGCAGTAGGTAGATTCAGACTGGATGCTCACTGCCTCAATACCTGTGCATTGCTGCGGAGGGACTGGCTTTGAGCCACAGGTGGAAGAGTCTGGAGGGAAAGGCATCTGCTCTGGCCCTGGAGTCGGCAGAAACCCCATTGTGGTGCTACACACACACAGACACACACAGACAGGGAGAGGGGGAGAGAGAGAGAGAGAGAAGGAAAAATCAGGTTCTCTCGAAATGGTATCAATTATACATGAATCTGAAAGAAAAAAAGCTACTGTGTTTGATGGTAAAACACAAGCCTGCATTTCCAATTGAAATATATGCATTACAATTTCCTTAGGCTAAAAGGAACAGCATTTTCTGCAGAAAATGATAAATGTTTCACTCTGTGATATAAAATAGACTTTAAAACTCCTTGTTCAGTGATGTGAAAACACCCGCCAAAAGCAGAGCTTGTGTGTGTGTGTGTGCGTGTGTGTGTGTTTGTAGCTGTACGTGAGGCTCTTTTTATTAGCTGTGTTTCTTTTCTGAAGGACGGAGCAGTACAGGTTCTCTCCTCGGGGGAACAGCTGTGTTATATTAAGACTCAAAGCATCTTTGGACTCATAAATCACTACACACTGCCCTACTAAAGCAGGTTGAGCAGTTTATACACATACACACACACGCACACAAAACTCCCTATTTGTAATCAGGCGGGTGCAGGCTATAGAGAGGACATTCATTATGCGTAGTCTCTGTGTGAAATAGCGGCATTAATCAGAGATAATTATACATATTGACATAGCAGAGAACATAGCTAGCGGGAGAAGTGGGCTCTTTCCGAGAATGTTTCTAATAAATAATAACCACAGCCCTGCATTATGACCTTATTTTTCACTGTTATGAAGCAGATTCACACACTCTGGGAAGAGTATACATCTCTTCAGCTCTGTGTGTGCGTTGTCTT
>NC_044498.1:22702564-22812564 GCF_902362185.1 Chanos chanos | reverse complement strand
AAACACTGTCCTAGATATTTTTGTCAGGGTAGTGCATAATTTAAAACAGAAAAAACGCCCACAATATTAAGCCTGGAGTAGCTCATAAATGTTTGAAGTAAATAAAATGGATCATTTTTAAGTGCCACTCCTAATCTGTACCAGTAAAAAACAAATTCGGGAGCCAGAAAACCTGTTCTTTCAACTTCAGTGAGATCAATCCATTGTCAGTGATCAGGTCATTTCACTGGAAAACAAACTGACCTGTGTGAGAATGTGATTGGCTGATTGGTGTTGAGGGGGAGGAGGTGGTGGCTGTGGCTGTTGGCCCCGCCCCTGTTGTGAGGTCACAGTGGGGTTGTAGATCATAGCCGTGCCATCAGGATTAACAAAAGGCTGACCTGTTAACAAAAAGCAAAACCACTCAACAAAAATGCTCTCTCTCTCTCTCTCTCTCCCTCTCCCTCTCGAATGCACACACATTGCTCAGACATTTTGCACAATTAACCACCACTCTACATTAAACCAGCATTATTTAAAAAAAAAACAAACAAAAAAACAGACATTTATCCTGAAAAAAAAAAAATAAGCACTGAAAATTAGCAAATTGACAGTTGTGTTTGTTCAAAACAAGCTGAAAAGAGGATGAAGAAATGCCAGAACCACAAAACTGCCAATGCCAATACCACACACACACACACACACACACACACACACACAGTGTTAAGACTCTCTGACTTTACCCACCAGTGTGAGGGCTGAGTAGTAGGCTGCCCTGTGGAAGGGCTGTAGCCTCCAGCGGTAGCAGATAGTAGTTAGGGTTAGTGTTAGAAGCAGGTGTGGGTCGGGCCTCCTGATAGGCCACAGTGGTATTAGTGCCGACCGTCAGCCGGGTCACAGGGATGTGGGCCTGAACTGGGCCCGACACGGGAGGAGGAAGAGGAGGAGGAAGCGGAGCAGGGCGAGAGAGAGAGCCCGAAGAAGAGTCTACACTACCAGACGATTCAGAACCTACACACACACACACACACACAGAGTTTAAGAGACTCATTAGCCTGTAGGGCTGGGCTGAGACATTGGTCCAGTGAGTCAAGGGGGCCAGAATTCATTGGCAGTTACCCTTAAAAACATTTAAAAAAAAAACATTAAAAAAACAGGCTATTTCCCTACAAAGTTTGTGAGTGTTAGTTTCCAAGATCACTGCATTTGATCCAGAAGTGCCCAAACGCTCTCACAGAGGACTGAAAGCATTTGTTTTCGGAGTGCGGCGGGTCAGCAACTACACACTCCAGGCTATTAAATATTAAAGCAGAAATACATATTAGTGCAGAGGCCTCTCTAGGCTCAAAATGTCAAAGCATTAATAACCAATGAATCCAGGCCGACACTCACGATGAATATGGATGTTTCCTCTTTGTTTTTCTGGACAAAAACAGAGACAAGGGAGGAAAAGGAGGAGGAGGAGGAAAAATGAAAAAGAATGGCGGGAGGTGTGTGTGTGTGTGTGTGGAGGAGACAGAAGGTGTTCAGACTGAGGTGGGGGTTAATGTGACAGATGACAGGTCTGTGAGGGAAGCATGGGAGCAGAGATAAGCAATGCACACGCACACACACACACACACACACACACACACACACAATGCCAGCAGGACCAAACAGTGTGTGCCCACTAGAGCACTGCAGATAGAGTCAGTGACTGACAGGTCTGTGGCCTAGACTTCAACAGCTTCTCACGGCAAAAAGTCATCCAGCCATCCTCAGAGAGCACGGCAGCGTAAAAAAAAAAAACGAGCATGACAAACTGAAACACAGTGTTCCTCAGAGGAAGGGGAGAAGGAGGGAGGGAAAGCAAGAGTGAGAAAATGGCATTTTAAGACAGGGCTATTCTTTCTCCCTCTCTCTTTCTCATTGCTGTCTTACTGGAAATAAGTTTGGTTTTCTTATTTGTCTGAAGTGCCTTTTTCAACACTCAGTCAGGCCGAGAGCTGGTATTACTCAATATAGGGAATGCCATGAAGTGTGGAAATGTCTAAAGCCATTATCAGAAGTGCCATACAAACTGACCTCTAACAATGACTGATGAAATGACAGTTATATATCTCGCCTGCTGTCCCAGGCTCTTTGTTTGCCTATTATTGATAGCTGCACTCTTGCTGCTTTTTGTGTGCTGTGTGTGTGCCTTGCCAGCTTTGAATAGGGGTCCAGTGCTCTTGGTACTGCTGTGTGTTCTGTCTGGGTGTGTGTTTGTGTGTGTGTGTGTGTCTTGCCTGTTTTGGTGCTCTTGTTACTGCGGTGCTCTTGTTATTGCAGTGTGTGCTGTCTGGTCGCATGCGTGCGTGTGCGTGTAAGTGTCTTGCCTGTTTTGGAGAGGGGTCCGGTGCTCTTGGTACTGCTGTGTGTGCTGTCTGTGCGTGTGAGAATGGAGATGGTGCTGAAGCTGCTGGCTTTAGTGACGGCTGGGCGGAGGTTTCTGTGCGAACTGTCGGAGTCTGTGCTGCTCCATGGCCTGGGCTCACTGTACTTTGGCTCATTCTCTGAGCTGCTTTGTCTGCTGCTTCCAGAACGCACATCCCGCAACCTGACCAGAGAAATACACACCTCACCCAAACGGAAACATGACCACAGCTCAAAACTCGACAGTGTGCTACGCTTGAAGGTATGTGAGGCGATGCCACAGTATTTTGGGGTATTGTATAGCCTGTTAAAGGATCAGCCAATAACAATCAAAAACCTGAATATTTGTCGTCTTTGCTGTGTGGCGCAGTTCTCATCTTCTTGAATCCTGTTTAAAAAATAAATGTATATATTAAAAAAAAAAGAAAAAAAAAAGCAGCCATTCCTCACATGATTAACTCAGACAGGTAATGAGTTGTAAGCAGTGCTGTGTTATTTACCTTTTTTCGAGGTGAAAATTTTCCTGACCCTGAAGAAAAAGAAAGACATTAAGATTATAAAAGTTGCAGTAAAACACTGTGTCGCGTTGTAAGAGAATTTTTGACTCTGGGTGTGTTTGGCTGGCACGGTGGGACACTAATCAGTCAGTACATTAAGTTTTAATGATCCCCGTCTCAGGGGAGGCATCACTCATCCTCTCTTTCTTTTTCTTTTTCAAGTCGCATTATCATGATAAATGTTTGAATGCTCAAACTCACATCCTGTGCGAAGATCCTGTCTCTCGCTCTCTGGTACTCCTCCTCTCGCTCCTCGATGGACTTGCTCCTTCTGTCCTCCTTCAGACGCATTCGCATCTGAAATCACATCTGTGGCTTAGCAACAAGTAACAGACACCTCCCAAAGCAGCAACCCCCTGCCTCCTGGAACCCTGAGCTCAGGACTCACCGAGGCATCATCCCGATCCAGACTAGAGTTATCCCGCTTCAGGATGTACCGCTTCTGGAAGTCATCCGATTTTTCGTCACGGATATGCTCAGAAAACTTCTGATCGGGTCTGGGAATGACATGAGTGGGGGGAGGGGTTGGAGTTATCATTTTCGCAGAAATGTTTAAAATGAGATAATATAATGCAACATCACTCAGCAGAGCAAACAAGCAAAAGTGTTTCTTTTCACTTACTTTTAGGTAAGTTTTGTGTCTGCTCACTGATGAGGCAAAATTTGAGACTACTAAGTAAAGTTCAATTTTCCCTAGAGTTAACATTAAGAATTTGTCTTTTTCCCACAATAGAGTTTGCAGGCTCTCAGATTTAACCTGGTAATGCACGCAATTTCACTGGGACTGACTGTCCTTTTCAGTCCTTGACTAAGATTAATCTGAATTTGAAGCAGTCTCCTTATAAGAGAGAGAGACGCAGAGAGAACAATATTGGATAATGAACATGTAAATCACTAAGAGTTACATTTCTTTGGTCAACACAGCCAAACTATGCTTTTCTGAATGTAGTCGTGTTGAGAGTCGGGCTCCTGGACTCACATTCTGGTATTGCTGGTTTTGTTGATGATGACAGATTTGCCCGTGGGATCGACGTTGTGGTCCATGCCAAAATACGCAGCGACTCGGTGCAAAAGCATCCGGTGGTAGGAGGTCATGGGAGGAAACTTCCTTTTCTGGCTCCTGTAAGAACGACAACAACAAACATGTTTGAAAACCAAACCCTAAACTCTCCTGACAACTTCTGGGGATTTCTACACGAATGTGGTCGTCCAGACTTACTCATTGTTACCGATAAAATCCAGAATGTCCTGCTCTAGTTTCAGCAGCATCATCCTGTCCCTGCAACAGACCAGTCATTAACAATGATCAGCTGACGTCTCATCAATTGACTACATTCGTCAGCTAATCTGACAAAATATGACTAAGATGACAAAAATAATAATTAAAAAATTGCCAGTGTTAACAATGCCTCAAATGCCCCACGGTTAGCCTACGTTACTATTCACAATTAGATAAATAAGGTGAAACAAACTTCACACAGTACTATTTTATCCATCAGTTTACTGCAGGCAAATATTAGATTTAGTGACCAAGCCCACACACCGAGGATTGTTTTTCAGTGTGTTAACCAAAAACTCGTGAAGATCGATGCCGGTGGAGTCCGTGTACTCCTGGCTGGGATCTGCAAGAGAGAGGGGGAAGAAAAATATATCCGAATCACTTTTCCTCCCCAAGATTTTTAATATGCATACAGGAAGAAAGTAGACGGCTCTGTCAGACAACGCTGAGACCAGAACGGTAAGAGCTGAATCTCATTAAAAAAAAAAACAAAAAACAACTCACACTCATACTCTCACACTCTCACTCACACACACACACACACACACACACACACACACAGAGGCACTCACACATTCTGTCAGCTCCATCTGCTGAGTGTGGAAACACTTTAGGCGACATGAATTTGATGAATATTCTTTTGAATATAATTCATTATCTATGCTTTGTGGCTGTACTTTAAATACGGAGGTTGATATCTACATTCTAGAGTGCTGATTTAAAATATGCATCAAGTTTACACCTTCATCTAAAATCAAAATCAGTATTCAATTTATTCCAAAAACACATGCTCGCACGCAGGGACAAGGACACGGGCGCAGACACACACACACACACACACACCTCTTGACAGCATTTTCCTTGGCGTTTTGTCATGTTTCTCTGTCTTGTCAGAGTTTTTTCCGGAATCATCCTCGTCTTTGATGAGCTGTGCCTCTGTTTCCAAAGACTGGCTCAGCGGGATGGGAATTTTGTCCTATTGGAAAAACACAAAAACACATTGTGTGCTACATTTAGAGACATCTTTAGTAATTAAAGAGACAAACAGAATTACCAGTCCAATTTAATCTCTTTTACTTGGTTGGAAGTTAATTAAAAGATATTACAGGGTTTTACATACTTAGCTGTGCAAACAAGCCATATACTGCAATCCTGGTTGGAAGCTTAGTGTTTCATTACGGAAAAGCTGTTTCAAGTTCAGTACCGCTGAAACCTCACTGAAACGCTAACTCTGCCTGCCACAATAAGCCGCCAAACACAAACACTTTGGCAATTAATCGAGAGGATTACCATCTTTCTACCACCTCACAAAAGCCCCTGAAAACCCGACATATTACGGCACCCGAATCAGAGATAATACTTTAGGACTGAGGGAGGCTGGGGTGCTGGGAGTACCAGTGAGAGTGCTTAACAGACCAGAACCATGTGTTGAAAAAAAAAAAAAAAGACATTGGACTCTCTCTTTCTTGTTGTGCTAGAGTTTCTCTAAGAGTGAGTGTGTGTGGTCTTGATTTTAGCTCAGCGTTTTGTCCCTGCCGGCTCCAACCCGCTCCACGGAGGAAGAAGGGGCGCTGTGCTTTTTGAACAGCCACGGTGGTGAAGAGTGAGACTGACAGAGCATAGGCCACAGTCAGAGTGGTTAGGACACCTCCCCAACACACAGGAACAGAGGAGTGAGCTTAACCAAGGCAACTGCAGGGTTTACACTAGACTTAACATCACAATGATTTACACCCTGCTCTCCCTCAAGGCCCCCTGTAATGACTCAGCTCATCAATTAAGACAGAGAAAATGAGAAAGAGAGAGAGAGAAAGAGAGAGGGGTGATCTATGAATAGGGATGCATTTTCCCAGGAGGAAAGAAATCTCATTCACTGGTTTAAGGACATAAATCTGGAGAGAGAGGATCTCTTATTTTTCTCCAAAGATACTAGAGTGAGTTTCTTTTATCTGGTCTCGAGGCGCTGGCCTATTTTAAAAGCACACAATTCCCACTCAGAGAAAACACACTCAAAAGCATAAGATTAAATATGTACAACTTCAATAACAACAGTGGAAAAAAAAGCAAAACAACCAAACAAAAAAATAGTTTTTAATTTTCCTGCAAACATTCATACAGACTGAGACTGAGGGCCAACTCTAGAGATGTGTGAATAGCAGGCAATAAGCTATAGGCTAACCTAATAAATAGTGTAGAAATGGGATTTCTGTAAGAGTAGCCAATTATATCAGTGCACAGTGCAATGCTGCTGACAAGGTAAAATTGCATTTTGTGAGAGATGATGGATGTGAGTAATACTGAGCACAGAACACACACACACACACACACACACACACACACACACACACCACTGTTTTTAATGCTGACTGCATGAAAGCGGTTCTCTTGCGGTCTGTGGTCACCCGTCCGAAATGACACTTTGACGTGAATGTAATGAGCTGGTGCACAGCCTGATGGGTAGTTTGGGGAGTTTACCTGACGTTGCTGTGGCAGCTGAGTGGCAGAGGGTGGAAGAAGAGAAAGAGGAGGAGAAGGAGGAGGTGGAGAAGGAGAGGACTCTTCACACACAGCCAGGCTCCGCACTAGCTTTAACTTTGCATTGGACTGGAGGAAAATGTGAGTGTCACAGTTATATACACTGATATGTACAGGCTGAGATATGGCTGTGTAGTATTACGACATCACAGAAATCAACAGCATAGACCAGACCAGATGCTTCATAACCACGAGAGAATTTTCAGAGTTCAGAAGACCTACCGAATAGCCTTCAGTTAAGGAATTCAGCATTGTTAAACAAACCAGCTTTCCAATGACTCTGAACTCCTGAAAATCTTTAATCATGTCACCAACAGAAAGCACAAAACCCCCCAAAATAACTAAAAAAAAAAAAATCACCATACAAGCATATTTTCCTTAATATAGACAGCAAAACATATACCTCTCACGAGAGAACACTTAAAAGGAACAAAAATGAATGAGCTAAAAACATGCAGCGCGGTTCATGTTGAATGGGCCAATAGAGAAGTGCATGCCAGTCTAAGTCAGGCTTTTGTCTCATGCTGTTTCACTGTACCTTCAAACGCCTCACTGGCTGGGCACCTGCCTGGGGGGCCTGCAGGAAATTGCACAACAACAGAACAAACCAGAAAAAAAACAAAAAAAAAAAAACAAATAAACCACCCATTTACAACACAATCTTTTCTGAAGATTAATTCTGAGTAGGTGGGTATAAATCCACCAGAGGGTACTATGAGTTTGTAAACATGCTGCGTCTGCTGGTGAGAGAGCTGGGAATTGTTTTGGCACAGGATTGGTTCGATGGTTCTGGACAGTTAGCAAACATCTGAGAGGCTGCTTGGAGTGGGGACTCTGATAGCTTTAGCTAAAGCCTCATTTTGCTGTGTGGTTAAGGAGTAGCTCGGCTGTCAGTAAGCCGCTCTGTATTAGACTCCTCGCTGCTCCAGAGCTTCACGCCCCATCAACTGAGCTTACACGCAGCATGACACGGGCCAGAGTGCTCTCTCTCTCCCTCGGTACACACACACACACACACACTTGCTTCAAGAGCTCTGGCTCTAATGAAGCAGTGTTGGACATAGCACAGCCTACAGATCTCCTGCTAACAATCCCTTGTATATTAAGGGCAGGAGAGTCCAATCTCTCCCTCTCTCTCTCTCTCTCTGCATCTCTCAGAGATGCCCCTAAGAGCTTCATATGAATGGCAAGAATAGCGGCATCATTTCAGTAGTCTGAATGGAGGTGATGTGAACCTAAACAGAATACGGAGTAACACACAGGATAACACATGATGTGTAATCCAAGCAGGGCCTGTAATGGAGAATATGAAGGATGATTATGCAGAAGTGGGGGGAGGGGGGGTGTTGGGTAATATTCAGGGAGCCAAGTGGAAAGAACAGTATAAATGCAGTAAAGATTTGGCCTGATATGTAATATACAATGCTTGGTGGAGAAGAAGTGCATGCTGGGTGACATAGGGAAAGGAATGGGCATTATGTGGTTCATTTTTGCCAGAGGGGGTGAGAAAGGGGGGAAGATGATGAGTAGGATGGAGCCTCCATAAAAGGGCTGATGGGTAATAGGAGTGCTGTTTTTTTTTTGGGGTTTTTTTTGGAAGGCGGTGCCCTGCGAGGGCACCAGTGGAGCAGCTAATTGAGCAAGCAGCAGCAGGAAAATGAACAATGTCAGAGAGATAAAGGAAAGCTGAAGTCAGCACAAACACATCGCACCTGGCTCGCTTGGGACTGTGGTGAAGGCAGATGGTGGCAAAGTCACCCCCCCACCCCCCACCCCTTCCTTTTTCCCGCTCCGAATCCCTGTTCTGTCCGTCTGGCTGACACACAGGAAGTTGGCAGATAAGCCCGGGATTTGAGATGAAGATTATCTGCTTTCTTCTGACTGGCTCCAGCCAAACATTAGCCTACCAGATCTGGACACCATGCCGTGGAAGTGAAATGACAGGCGCTGGAACCGAGTGTGCGCGTGATTAAAAAGAAAAAAAAAAAAAAGAGGACACAGAGGAGAGTGATACAAATAGAACACCCCCTGATCTATCTCCTGCAAGCCTGGAGGTATCGCCGAAAGTAGAGGGGGTTTACAACGGATCTCCTGACTATACAAGACCTGAGCCACAATCAGCCAGCCAAGTTAGGAGTTATTAACCCCTTCCTTACACTAGATTTCCTCACACGCTGAGTGCAGGCTACCTCATGCCTAATGCAGAGGGGGTCCGTGGTTACCTGTGGTTCGCTGGTGTGTTCGCACAGGTCATCGTCTCTGGTTTTCTTATCATGTTGGGGGCTTTCTGATTTAGGTGAGGGGTCAGTCGGGGTGGCGCTGCCGTCTTGTGGCTCCAGCACTTTCATTGCGTCGATTGGTTCCTTTGTTCCCGACGCAGGCTCACACATCCTCATCAGCGACACCTACTGAGAGAGCCAACCAATCGCTACAGCCTGCAACACACACACACACACACACACAAACACACACAAACAAGCAGGCACAGACAAACAGCCATGATGAACAGAAAGGATAAGTACAGACAAATCAGACACAACGGACATATAGAGGAAATGGACATCTCATTAGGTATCAGTCCCATAAGGCTCTAGTCTCTTGTTAGCTGCGAGAGGGCAGGGTGAGCAGTCTGGAGCCATTACACTGCGGTAGTGTAAACTGTGTCCAGGACTGCTGTGGTAAGCAGTCAGGCAGAGCCCTTCCTCCCGACAGAGTCATCACCGTTAATGAGTCAATTACACTGTGGAGCATGTGAGTCAAACACTGCATCCTGCTACTGCCTCTACTTAAGCCTGCATGAGAATCCCTGCTGTAACTTCTTCCACTCAGCACAAAGGAAAATAAAGCATCTCTCTTAGAGTGAAGGAATCTAACATCTCATTTTATTCTACACCCCTAATTCAGGTGTTTTCTCTCTGTCCGTGAAGGGCGAGCAGAGCGGCGACAGAGATATTTGGTGCCAGTGGAGCGTATGTGGGGCGCGGTTGTTTACCCAGTGCGCAGCGCTGTGCTCTGAGGCAGGTCCGACGGGGGGGTGGAGGACGGAGAGCCAGTCCCTGGAGCGGCCGGGTACCGGGGTGTCAGTTCTGCAAAGCCTACCGTGAACTGGGACAGAGAGTCCCATGACCGGGTGAGCAGCTCTGGAGCTGGGTCAGAACCACGCTTCCCCTCCACACACCACTCATACCCTTTACACACCTGTCACATAGATGGACAGAAAGAGAGAGAGAGAGAGAGAGAGAGAGTGAGAGAGAAAGACAGACAGAGGTTAGAGACCAAGCCAACACAGAGAGACAGCCATGTGTACAGGCATCTTTAAACTGAAGGAAAGGCAAAAGGGGTCTTCAGGGAGGAGGGGAGGTCAATGCTCTTTGACAACTGTCACCACTGCACAAGACCACATGAATAATTCTTAGAAAACCTGCTGAGGACAAAGAAAAAAATGGAGAGGAAGTCAAAGCAAAAGACATCGGATGGACAGAAATAAAATTACTTTTTTTTCTTTGACCGAAATGCAATGTAAGATGACAGGGAGAATGTGACCGGCGCTGAGGTCAACTCTTGTTGGCCGTGTCATCTCTCTCTCTCAGTGCAGGTGGCTACATGCCCATTGTTTCTCACTGAGCGCTGGCTCTCTGCCCACACGTGCTGCCAGCTAAAGGGGCCAATGGCTGAACCGCACTGCAATCCATTTAACTAAACCTCCTTCAGCTTATTGCCAGAAAATACAAGACGCCAGAATCTAACTGTGAGCATGCTCCGCGATCCAGACTCCAGCTAGAGTCACTCACTCACACACACACACACACACACACACACACACACACACACACACACACTTCCAGCTGTCAAGGTCACAGGTTCATGGAACAGATGAATATATGTCTTGACAGACAGCAGACGGGAACCACTGAACAAGAACATTCTCATTAAATCACTATCAAAACTGTGAGTGTGTCTGCATTTAACACTGCACAAACCAGCATAACACAAACTCTCTTCCTTCATACACTCACTCACACACACACGGCGACAAGGATTCAGGAGATTAGAGTCACGCGCACAGATTGTGTCGGGGCTGTGGGCAGATGTCTGTGACCTGCCCTTAGACCCACGCATGCAGACACATAGAGAGACAGTCCATCAGAGCAAACTGTCAAAGGCACTGGTTTATTGTCCAAGTCCCTCTCATCTGTATGAGCGAGACACATGGAGAAAGAGCGAGACGGAGCGAGACAGCTGGAGAACTTAGTGCTTAAAACCCCGTCTTTCCACTCAAGCCGCCCAAAGCCGGCCACTAAAGCTTCACCTTCAAATGTGAACCTTGGGTAAACCGGCCTTTTCAAGCTCAGTCTTTATGACTTAGCCTTTCTAACAGCCCTCTATTCCCAGCATTCGGAGCGGGGCTCTCTCTCGCTGCCAGACTGCTTCAAAGTCCTCCAGTGTCGGGAAATTAATTCTGCTGTATCTCCGCTGAGGTCAAAGGGCCAGCCGCTAGCACTATGGAGCTAATCATATGCCCACTCTAAGTGGTCCACTCAAGGACAATTATGTTTTTAAAGTGAGTCGGAAATGGCTGCGCTAGAATGCGCTAGAAGCTGTTTTAACATCGCCGGTGGAGAGCTGGAGAGCCAACGAGCAAAAGCCACCTACGCCTTCCCAACGCCACCCTCTTCTCTCCAAACACCCCCGCACGCTAGCCTTCTAACAGAACTCAACCCAACTAATCCCCCACTCAAAGCAGCCGTCTCACAAAGGAGCGGAGCGCAGAACAGAACGGAACAGAACAGAACAGGACAGAACAGAACACGGCTGAATGGGGTGAAGCAGAACAGGATTCAACAGAACAAAATGGAACAGAACCTAACAAAGGAAAAAAGAATCCAAAAGGGAGGAACAGAAAAAAGGAGAAAAGTACATGTGAAAAGAACAACGGGAACAAAAGGAAACCTATCAGAGATGAGCTGAACAGGTTAAAATGGTGTAAATGCATTCACAGTACAATGGCTGATCACCAAATAGCAAGCTTGGATCACACACATCAGAGCCATCACAAATCCGTCAACACACTGTCTTCCTACTGGGTTATTTCAGACCAGCTTATGTGGACAGTCCAGGTGTATGCAGCTCACTGTATGAAACCTAAGTCTGGACCAGATCCGAAGACCAGTCTCCACTATGTAGGCTATTCTTTTTCTTTAAACCATGGGCATTCAACACAAGGGAAAAGAAAAAAGGTAGCACACAGTCAAAGACGTACAACAACCTTATGATAGCTTCAATCCATAAAGAGAAAGCAAAAAATAAATAAATAAATAAAATCAAATACAATATACACTCAGCAATACAGCGTAGATAACAGCTACTGTGTTTGAGGCATACTGAACACTAATAATGCCTCAGATCTTCTGTATTCACACACTTAACACAGGAGTCGGCAACCCACACAACACCAACACATGCATCAGGATTCATAACTGTGCATAACATGCATACAGCATTTCAGCAGACACAAAGCACACAGAGCAGGTTGTCTGAATTTCACTTAATTTCAGTCAAAGCGCAGTGGTAAAGAAATCTGTCAAGTATGGCTATTCACAAACATGTATTACAAAAAAAAACAAAAAAAAAACATCAGCAGAAGAAATTCTTGTGCGAATACAGAGCGTAAAAGAGGACAGACAGATGCCGATGTAAGAAAATGATATTGTTAAAACAGTTACATTCCTTTCTCACTTAATCTTTAAAAAAACAAAAAAAGAAACAGAGGAAGAGCAGCCAAAGTATTTCCTATTTCCAACATCATTATGCCTTATGCTTTACGGATTAAAGTAAATGTTGACAGTCAGATAAAAACCCCTTTGACTTGTGCTGTAAAAAAAACTATAGGCAAAGCTACATGCTGTTTCCCTACAACCCAGCAGACTCGGCAGAGTCAGGGTGCGGATGTTTCAGCCACGAAAAAAACTCGCACTACAAATACGGCCAAATATAATAATCACTCAAATAAAGCATGACTTAAACACATCATTACAATCCAAAAATGAATATGAGGCGGTGAGCATGGCATTTAGCATTTATGAACATCAGCAAATTTACTACATTTCAGCAACAATCAGTAAACACATCCAAACACGCATACACACACAAACATATACGCATAAAATAAATAGAAAGGTTTGCGGTGAAAGCGCCGGGTGTCTATAAGGATTATGACATTATGATGTATCTAAAAAGCCATTCAAAAACGGCATGTTACAGTACGTTGCTGACGCTTTTGTTCAAACCAGAGCCAAAACAGGTAACTGCTTTTGAAAACACACCTGCAGAAAGCTTGTGCTTGCATTTGTAGCCGAACTGAAAAAATATTCTGCTCCAGTGACTTCATTATGTAAAGCCTAAATTTAAAGTGTAGCAGATCATTACAGATTCCTCCTTATTCTCACGCTGTTTGAGTTCTCCGGACTCAAAACTGGAAAAAAAGGTTTTCCATCTACACTTTTCCTAAGAAGCTGTAGTTATTTATCTCTATAGACATGAGAGCATCACCAACTGTATGCCATACTGTTAGAAACATTGTTTACCACTCTCTAACATACTGTTAATGTCACTATATGCATACCATGATAAAAAGCAACAAACTCTTGACTCTCCCAGGAGAGCGTATCAGATCTCTCATGCATGCCTCTACACAGACATCAGTAAACAGATACAATTGATTAAAAGTGGCAAGTACCCAACACAGCACAAACCCTGGGAGTGGATTCTCATAGAGCACAGGGCTTATGTCAGAGCGCCCAGAGAGATCAGGCACGAAGCCTTTTAGGACGCACCTGTGAGCAGGCAGACGAGAGCGCGATTGCCCTCATTCCCTCTGCTGTCCGTCACTTTCGCTTTCATCGTGGCACAGTGAGCTCCGGCAGGATGGAGCGCTCGCGTCGTCTCAGCGCGGCACACTGAGCCCTGTCTGAGACTACCGCTCCCCTCACACGCCTAACCGCTCCTGCCCATCGTCACGGCAACCAGCACCGCCTCCCTGCCACTGACAAATCCACAGCTGCGCTCCCATGATGTGAGCCCCGAGTCGAGCCAATCCCGGCTCTCACCGGATAATATTACTTCCAGGCAACCAATCATAAGCCCGTGCCAACGCAACACAGGGCTTTCTCATCAGCCATTGGGCAGCCTGGCTGCAGAGAACAGAAATGGACAGTGCAGGGTCATCAAACACCCCCCCCCCTCCCCACCCTGATGCCCCGCCTGGTGGGAACAGAGGATGGGAGAGCCAATGAGGCAAAGTCCTCAGAGAGGAAAAGCAGTAAGGAGTTGACCAGGCCAACATCACACTAGAGTTGGACACTTAGGCAACACTATAGTGTGGATGACGGAGTGCATATATGATTCATCCAAATGGGACTCTCTCCCGCTACACACCCAACTGTGACAGAACATGAAAGGAACAAAGCGGTTATCAAAATATCACACCGGGATTTTATTTTATGATGCGTTTTCTTAAATCTCTTCGTCTCTCATTCTTAATTCACCAGATATACTAACCTGATCTGAATATCACATTCATTCAAAATATCATCAACGGCTATTCAAATCCCTTAGTTGAAATCAAGAGTCATCCAATAAAACTACGGAAATCATATAGCGCAGTATTTTTCTCAATATACATTGTTCCTACTCTGAGAATAAGATAGGAAATTGATATAAATGAAATGAAATTATGGTTAACAGACTTTCTATAAACCTGGCCAAGCACTTTTCAAATGATTTAAATTTCATGTATTTCAATGTATTATAAAGTCTGTTCTGTGACAGCTGAGGGTTTTTGCATGTATTAAATGAAGACTGAAGTGAGTTAACACGACCACCCATGTTCTGAGCAGCACTGTTCGACAGCACAGGCACATCGGTGACAAAACTAATTAATCCGTGACCTTTCGCAATTAGTAAATTGCAGAGGCCAAAACCCAGAGAATGATTAAGGTACAATTAGTTGTGTAGCACTTGTGTTAAACACATCCTGATCTAGTACTGATTGACGTCCTTCAAGTTTTCGATTTTTATGTTATTTTATAATGTCGTTCAAAAATATTCCTGTACCTGAACCTTCAGCTATCTCCCTCTACCGTGACAGCTGGATATGCTACTGTGTGCTACGGGAAGCCACATACTGCAACTCTTCAGTGTGGCTCCAAGATTCTTGAGGGATTTTAAAAACACATTGGAAACTGCACGAGAAAACATGAGGAAGCATACGGGAAAGCCTAAAGACAAACCAAAAAACAAACATGTTTTCCCATCTCCTTCAAGGCTACCTCTTAATGTCATAAAGTAAATGTGTCAAGCTCTCATCTGAAGAGCACCAAAAAAACCACACATCCAGCAGTAACACTGAATAAATACAGAGAATTAACACCTCGCTTTTTACAGGAATCAGCCAGAGGAAAGGGAAAAAAAACCTGACTGCAGACCCACATTTCACAGCACTCTTCTTCCTCTGTTGAAGAAAAAATGCACAAAATCCTGCCAAACAAACAAGGCTCCACCGATTCATCTGCATAATAAAGGAACTACAATACTGCGGCTGTATAATTAAGCATTAAGTTTTGCCATGCTATTTGCCTTGAGAGAGAGAGAAGTGACAAATGTGTTTATTCACATGCTCCCCACAGACACCGGTGTTGTGTCCAGACCATCAGAAGAAGACGTGAAGAAGAAGGAGTGTCAGAATAACAGGCACTGCCTAATGAGTTCCCTCAGGGTGAGGTCTAATGTGCTGTCTGCCACTGGAATGACAATACCGCATCCTCGCTGTCATGGCACATCCTGAACTGCACACGGGGCTCCAGCCAGGTCACTATGTCTCACCGCTGGCATTTCCTACCCACCCGAGTCTGAGCCAATAAGGGTTAGGGCGCCCTGACACCGATCAGGAGTGACCTACACTGCACAAATACCGCTAGTGCCCGTGTGAGTTAGGCTAAGTCCGGATGTTTGGGTTCATTCTCAACAGTCCCACGTATGAAACACTCCTGAGTAAATATCTCATGGGGAAATATCAGAGCAGTCCCACCAGATATCAGAGCACTAATCCTCAGTGGTTTTGATGCGTAAAAAATTATTCTCTAGGGTATGTTTTCCAGTCATCAGTCTTTAGCTATCACATGAACTCTATCTGTATAACAAATTTCATCCGTACATGCAAAATTGTCTTAATGAACAACGCACAGCCTTAAGCCTCACCGCTGCCACCAAGAAATAGACTCAAAAATTAATACCACTCCTTCACTCAGTAAAACAGTCAACAACAACAACAACAACAACGACAAAAAAGAACAAACATGCTTACTTTATGTTCTCTGGGGAACTGTATTTAAATCTCAAAGGTCTGACAGAGAGAGGCACATAAGCTCAATGAACTCTGACTACAGTCAAGAGATTATGATTTTTATTTTGACACAACATGTTGATAAGCAGAACGAACAGCAGCTCTGTTGCCAAAGCCTCATTACTCATCAGATTCCAAATAAAAAGAATATTCTGTTCCAAAACCAGCCTTATCCCTTCTCTTCAGTTTTAAGAGCTCTCAAGGTGACAAACACTGTGGAATTCTCACCATAAACCAGCATATTTGCTTCTTCACAAATAGGACAATAAGGGGAGATTTGAAACAAAACTGTTTCACACTCTATGAACATTTTGTCACAAAATGAAAATTTCATTTTCTAGTTTTTTGTTTTGCATTATGAACCACTTCTTCTAACAAATTTGATTTATTTCACAAATATACCAATTCTAAATTAAATTACCTCCAAGTTTCTTCCATTTGGTTCTAGCAGTTGAAATGACTGAATGGATTTAAGCAATGTTACATACAGCATTTAGTAAACCAAAGTCAGGACACATTTAGTATTCCACTGTCAATACCCACGGAGGACTTTCAGATTTTGAAGGCAAAGTGAAATTGAGTTTGTTCTCAACTTCATATCTGATCTGAAATCTGACATAGTAGTGAAATCACATCCGAATTATTTAATTTCATCAATTTCTAAATAAAACAAGCCGATAAAGACTTGCACTAATGACAGCAAGGGCACATTCAGCATTTGCATTACATTCAGTTACATTCATTCAGCATTTGCATTACATTCAGTTACATTCATTCAGCATTCAGTGAACCAAGGGCAGGACGCATTTAGTACCATACTGCCAATACCCTGTAATCTGTATCAGATTTCAGGTCAGTTATTAGGTGAAGAATTAACTACATTTGGTTCATTGGGGTTTGCTGTTGAAATCTGAAAGCCCTTTCAGATTTCAACAGCAAACCCCAATGAACCAAATTTAGTTGATACAGAAGTGAAATTAAAAGGTCACATCCAAACAATTCAATTTTAGCAATACTTTCTAAATTATTTCTAAATCAAAATGGCTAAAGAAGTCTTCAGCTGATAAGGCAATGGGTCAATAAGTTTAGTTACAAACCAGGACTGGTTTACAGACATATGGTGCACTTGATGAGACCTCTTCTCTGGTTATTCAACAAGTCTTTTCCTGTGACAGCACAGAACTGACATACAACTGTAACCTAGTCACTGAAGAAATTCTGAAATTGTGTTTATACTGATGACTGTATGGTCACTAAATTAGACTGAGAACAGTGCTCTGATAAATGAGTTCTTTTCCAAGTGAGCCTATATACTGCTTCCTGCACTCCCAACTTCAATGATATCAATATTCTTTTTGACAGATACAAAAGAGACAACAGCAAGAAAGGTGCTTGCACAACAATATACTGTCACCACTATATAGAAGCAAAAGGACAGCTGATCTTGTCACTGATCAGCTTTGTTGGAGCACTACAAACAAAACCTTAAAAAAGGAGGATTACAGCAGATTTAAAATGATCCTAAACCTGTTTCACTCAGACAGTTCATTATGTAGCATACAATGATAACTGTCAATTCGACATGCTTTACCAAGTAGAAATACTCCCCCTATTCCCACTGTGATGGTATTGCACTGCTACTCACCTCTTGCTAGCAAAAGGGCTTGTCAGCTCATAACAACACGTAGCAATACGTACCAATAGCCCGCCAATATAAGCCACGGGAGAAAAAGAAGAGGAAGAAGAAGAAGAACAAGAAAGCGGTGACTGGCTACGTTAACTTAGGAGCCGAACAGTGTAGCATTTGAGAGATCTGTCCAACTTTACTGCCATTTGCTTGGCTCCCTTAGTTACATGCTGTAGACTGTACGACAACTTATATTACATGCTCACAAACGGATTGACGGAATGGACCCTTTCTATCAAGCTGTTGTTATCTAGTGCCTCATCAAACTGAGTTATGTTATGCTCTCAGCGGCGATATAAGTGTGCCCGTAGATGGTCAGTTGCCAACCAGCTAATACGTTCGCTTGCTGGCTAGCAAAGTAGCTCAGCTATCCGACAGATTCCAGGTGGGTTATGGGGAAGAATATCGGGCCTGACAAGACGCTAACTGCAGCTATGCTAGCCAAATAGCCTTCACTGCTAGCTACCCTATGGTCTAAGAATTTGATTATGAATCTTTTGAGAGTTAACATTTAACCTCTGACGTCTCTAAATGGTCGTTCTCACTTTGTTCTTAGTTAATTTGAGATACTCATAAATACACAGGATCTCCATGTGGTTTTTTAGAACATTGGACCAAATTAACAAATAGCACTCTTAACAATTGTCCAGACACCTATTCCAACACAATTCTTCGACTAACATGCTAAGATGTCTAACAACAAGCTTTAGCAAACTAGCTAACTTTAGCTTGCCAGCTAAGATAATTAGCAAGCTAAGATTCGCGTTGAGATTGCTGTATTACAGATATTTATCTCCAGTATAAAATTTATCCACGGCAACGGTGAATAAAACGCAAAAAAACATCGCCTTACCAGTGGTGGCAATACTGTCGCCTTTAAAAAGATGAATGAAGTAGTATATATATTTATATATATTAAGCTGACTGGTTGTAGTCAATCTATAGCTTAGCTCGTTCAGCAACATGAGACGCAGGCAGCGAGGAAGAGAATCAATGATCCGCGTCAAGGAGAGGGGAAGCATTGTGACTGACAGCTCATCGGACCAATCATATTTCTCAGGCTGAAAGTGCCTGCACCTCCTCAAACATTTCTGCTTTTAGGTTTAATTATCTCAGTATATTAGATATGAATGTAAGTGGATGCTGTTGCACTGTTATATTTTTCATTGTTGATTCTTAAGCCACAATCATAACATCAAAAGGCTGTGACTGCACCATCAGCTCGTAAAACATTTGCACTAAAGTATTGCATTGCAGTGAATTTTTGATGAACAAAAGTCACCACCAAATTTCTGGCTTGATAAAAGGGTGACAGAATTGATATATACAGCCGCTTTTACATTTAAACACATTTTACATTTAATGCATTTGATTCAAACTTTTATTCTTCGCGCCGTGTTTACGTCATGACGTAGTCCCAGACAGGAGACGCTTTCAACATTGCCGCGAAATCGCAAGATCTTCCAGTTCAGAGGTGTTCTTAGCGAAAGTAGGGTACGGTGACTTGTTTAGGAATCTTTAGGGAGCTTTTCCGTGTAATGTAATTTATGAAATGCCCCAGAGAATTAGTTTGCTTGCAAAGATTTAGCATTTGCTCCAGCTAGGTCACTGTTGTGCATACTTGTCAACTTGCATGTTATCAAACCAAAACCAAAGTATGTGATGTGTCCTTAGCGGCGGGCTGTCACGTAGGGTAAAGCTAAGATTGTAAATTGTTCGTATGTACTGTTTTTTCCCTCGTCAATTAATGCAACAGCGTAAAGAACGCAAACCAACAAATGGATTGTAACCAAGGAAGGGGCACAGAAAATACTTTCTGTGGCAAAGACGAAGAGCTGTCAAATCTTCCAGACAAGCTACAGAAGAGGCTTTTGCCATTTCAAAGAGAGGGGGTCAAATTTGCCCTCTCGAGGAATGGACGGTCAGTGTTTTCTCTCTCTCTCTCTCTTTTTTTTTTGTGTGTTGTCTAACCTGTGATCTTGACCCTTTAGATCATGGCATAAGACAATCAGAATGATAACATCTTCTCTCAGTCTGAGCTGCACAAAGTGGTTAGATGTGTTAATTTACTCCCCATCCCAGTCAATTTAAGCTACAGAGATAGTAATGAGTGAGAGAGGTTGGAGCGAAGACGCTGGAATAAGGGACCCGGATCGATATGGGGGCGACTGGAAGTGCCGCTCAACTAGGTCTGGGGTCAGTCAGTTAATTAAGTGACTGCGTGAGTGTGCCAGCCAGCACAGTGTCTGAACTCCCACAGGACTGATATCCAGGGGCTGATATCCAAACGATTAGAGGGTTCTGGGCTATCCACTGACTACAGATCCTGTTCACAGTCCTGAAAATGGACCTTGGAGAATAAACCACACAGACAGATTTGTCCGTTAGCTGTGCACATGAAGCCCAAAGTCAGGATTGGCCAGTGGAAAGGGTTCTACATCTTCTCCTGTCTGAGTTTTTGCCTCGCTGAAAAATCTTGTTTTATAATATAATCCTTTGGTCCCTGTGGTTTTTCTGATTGAGCAGATCCAAACTGGCCTATAACAAATTATATCAAATCATAAGCTGTGTTCTATATCATTATCCTTAGTTTTAACAGGGTTTTGCTGTTGGTTCCCCCGAATTGGTTTTGGGATGGTTAATTGGCTTTTAATACGCTTTTAATAATTGGTTTTGGGATGATTAATTAGCTTTTAATAAACAACATGTTATGTACAGTTTGAATAATTTGTCTCATAATTAGCTTCACTCTGTGTGGCTCTGAGACTGTGCTGTTTATCCACAGAGAGAGCGCATGAACACCGAAGAGCAAAGTAGTCACGTGACCATTAAACTTCCGTTAACCTGGCTCACAATGATCTATAACATCCATCTGTTCTGTATGAGTATTTAGATCCATTATTTCCACCCTCAGTTGAGTGTATTACGATAATTTCGTTATTTTTACAAATGGATATCTGTGCTCTTAAAATGAAGGCTATTAGTGTCTGTTTTTATATGTGTAGTCAGTCAGGGACTACATGAATGAATTCTCTAATTTATTTTGGCTGTGGATAGCACTGTAAGAATGTTCAAATTGGAAATACGGGGGTTCAGGTCTGTCATTATCTTTTTAAAGTTATTTATTTATTTATTTATTTTATGCGTTATGATGAATCTCAATCTTCTGTTATGCATCATTATGTTCATGCAAACTAATGATTGTGCCATTTAAAATGTAATTTGACTAAAATCCAATTTGCAAGTGTCAGCTGACACACATCATCGTTTGCCGTCGCTGTAGATGCAGCTCTGCCCCATTAAATCAATGAGCTGAACACTTGAGATGGAGTTAGCTTTGACTGAAGTGAATAAACATCGCAGAAAGAGCAGTAAAAATATGCACACCAAGTAACACGCAGGGGCTTTGCCATTGTCTATGGTCTTATGTGTCACTGTAATTCCAGAGTCGGGTCAGATGGTCAGTTCTTACACTGTATGTGTGTTAGGATTACTGCCTGTAAAGATGTGATGAGAATTCACCTGGAGATCAAGGCCTGGCTGGTAGCTGATTGTAATCGATCTGCTGATGTTTCATTCATGAAATAGAATACCAGTAACCAGAATTTTGAGGCTACTGATCATATTTTTTTTTACCCTCTTTCTCCCTCTCCAGTCTAATCAAAGTACCTGGAACAGAATATTTCCTTTCCTTACTATTCTAGTGCAGTCTTGTACATAGATTTTCTTCATTTCCCTCCCTAGGTTTAGGAGTAGTTGGTACAGTAGTACTCAGTGAAATGTCTCTAATGTAGTCCCTTGATGTTTGTGAAAGAAAAGTTGCAGCCAGTCTTTTTTAAATAGTGAGATTGCATAGTGGACGACAGTGACATGTTTGCTGAGGCAGCTTTGAGCAAAACGTCGCAACATGGGTTGTAAGAGACGCCTAAATGCTAATTCATCATGCAGCGTGGAAATGAAATGTTGTAGGAATGCAAATTAGAGCACAGCATGCTGACACAATTACCTTGGTTAATGAGCCCGGCAAGCTGCATGTCTGATTAAAGTGCTAAAGCAGCAAATAAGCCCGCACCTCAGGTCAGTAACAATATCACTAATGTATTTGCTATAGTGTTGAGCGCGTTGGTTGTGATGATCAATGAATATTGATCGGTTCTACAGAAGAGGCCTCTGTGAGATCATTATAACTGCATCAGTGTAAATAGTCATTTCAAAAGATTTGTTACCACAACGCACCATTTTTTGAGTGGGTGGGTATATACACACCACAGTAGTCCCTTTACATAAAGTAATAGAGGCTCTGTTGACAGCTCTGGTATAATAGTGCTTTGTACCCAGTAATCATGCCAGTTAGCTTCTATAATCTCCCAAAGCCTTGGAAGCTGTGTTCATGTATAGGCGAGCCCAGAACATATCACTTCTGCGAGGTAATTTATTTGCAGGCAGACCGATGCTATGCTATCATGTGGTACATGAAGAGTTTGGCTTCATCTCTTGTGTTGTTGTGCTTTAGTTGACACTTGAACCCAGTGAGCTACAGAGATAACATTATAAAAAAAAAAAAAAGAAAAAAGAAAAGAAAGGAGGAGAAAAAAAAAAGTTTCCCGTGCTGTTGTCAGGCAACGGCAGCAGAATATCCTGCTGGAGGGCCAGGTGTCTGGTGCAGTCAGGGTATTTAAAGCTGAATGATTAATGAAAAAGAAATGGCGCACACCTGACTGCGGCTCCCATTGTGTGAGAGCACATAACGGAGAGCCAGCAACTGCTAAGGCAATTAGAACCAAAAAAAAACCCCAGCATCAGTGAGGAGGAGATTAATCATGTTCTCCTCCTGAGAAGGGGAAGCAAATGGAAATGAAGAAAGAATTAAAGGCGCGCCTCCGCGGCGGCAGGCCATCAGACAAGTGGTCACTGAAATCAGAGAGTTAAGGATTCAGATAAGGACCCTGCTAATCCCATTTACACACACACAGGCAAACATGCGCACACACACACACACACACACACATACACACAGTACAATTAGTGTGGAGAGGGCACTTAGTCAGTGCTTGCATACACTATATATATATATGTCTATATATATCCTGACTGTTGCTGTGATACCACTGAATGTAAAAGTGAATTGGATGCAGAAATGACACTCTCATTCATGCGACTGGGCACGTAACTACTTGAATTTTGTTTTGGCTGTGTTTTTTTTTTTTAATCCCAACCTATGCTTCTTTCAGAACAGCAATTAAAGTTACCTTTGAACAAAAGGAGATTAACAAAAGAAGTGTTGGTTCTTCAGTTGTGGTGGGGGGGGCAAGTGTTTTTTTTCTCTCCCTCTCTAAAGAGTGTCTCAATTGTCTGAAAAAAAAAATGTACAGACAGTATTTGACATTTGCTTTGAAATTCTCAAATGAAAACTCTATCTGTGCTTTTTTTTCTTCCCTCCTCTAGGTATGTTAACATTAGCACGGCGTGCTAGATTAGACACGAGAGAATGGCAAATCAGACCTGATTTATGTAGATGGAGTTCTGTATGCAGTCAGAGGGGTTTGTTATTATACGCTAACAATAGCGTTTGATTGATTCAGGTCTATGTTAATAGTCTTTATGGGTCACAGTAAGGGGCTGGACTGGCAGACATTTTAAATAACTCAGAAAGAACCAGAGCTCCACTCCAAATTGCTCCGAGACTCTTGTTTTTCCTGTGCCTTTCACCCAAATTGGCTTGAGAGTTCAGGTGTGTGTGAAATTATATTGAGCAATGTGCAGTGGAGGGAAAGTCCAGACTCCACAATAACATTTGGATCAATACACTAACTCAGACTGCTGGCTAGACCAGTGATTTGGGCAGAAATTAAAAATGTAATTTTGAAGTTAATTAATTGGGCATGTAGAGTAATTGCTTAAGATGTTCATTGTGTTTGTCTTTCAAGTTGTCATACTTGCTTTGTGAACATCTGTATGCCACACTGTGTTATAATGAATTCTTTCTTGTCTTTCTTTTTTTTTCCTGCTGCAGATGTATGATTGCAGATGAGGTAAGTTTAACCATTGAACTTTCCTAAATATCAGTCAGAGTGTGTAAATTTGTTCTTTTATGCTCAAACTCGGAGGCGAGAGTGGGTAAAAACTGATCTCTGAATATCTCCGTGTTACTTGAAAGCGTGGATTTCCTGATCATTGTCTGTTGTTTGTTCAGATGGGGCTAGGGAAGACGCTGCAGGCCATCTCAGTGGCCTATCTGTACAGACATGAGTGGCCACTCCTCATAGTGGTACCATCATCTTTAAAATATCCGTGGATCGAAGAGATGGAGCATTGGATCCCAGAACTCGGCCCGGGAGACATCTTTCTGGTGGAAAGCAAGACTGATATTGTGTATGAAGCTTTATATTTCCTTAATCGTCAAATTACAGATTTACCTCGCTTCTGATAAGAACTTAATATGTTCTTATAAGTGCTCTGAATTCCAAATTTGTGGTCACGATGTGTCTAATGACCTTTCTGAAGTTATGGTTTACCTGACACCTGATCTGAATGTCATCTGGGTGTAACTCGAATGTCATGTTGATGTAACTAGTGAGGTGCACTGAAGACTGCTTTATCATCTAAGAAGTGGTGGTTGAATGGTTTGTCAGAGGAAAAGAGCCAAGTCCAGTGAGTCATTTCCACAGTCAATATGATTCGTCCAATTAAATGATCAGAAATTTTGATGTGGAAGTGATGTTTCATTTGTAAGAGAGAGAGAAATCCATATAATTCATTTTGTTACCCAGTGACCTCCAACAAGCTCATGAGGATAAGCTGCTGCAGAGTTGTATAACATTCAGAGCAAAAAAAAAAAATTTGGTTGAGCATGTGTCTGAGAAAGAGCGTCTGAGAATTGGCGCTACTCAACAGCAAATTGGATTGATTTTGGAAGTCTTTGGATTGGGGGTCATGTTGTCTTTAGCTGATTATTGATGCTTCTAAAACTGGTCTCACAAATTGGTTTGTTCGTCTTGGGAGATTTTGCCCAGAGTAAAGCTGACCTGTATGTCACTGCCATGGTAACATTTCTCTGAGAAAATTCAATACCTAGTAGTTCTCTATGTGTTTTTGTGATCTTAATGTCATTTTTATGTAGGAGATATATCAATATATTAGAAGTGTATCATTTAGAAGGAAGCATGTTTTCTGATTATCTAAATGATTATTGAAAAAAAAAAAGATTTTCTTGTGTTTGATTCACAGACACCTTGTTCTGTCTCCTTGATGTATTTATGGTTCTTTTTTTCTTGATATGTGACAGAGGCATGTGTTCTCTCATCAAATCTGGAACATGTCAGGAGTCTTTTGGTTAGAAAACCAGTTTTCCTAGTAATAAGAAAGGATGTGATAATGAAGGGTCATGACCCCACAGTACAGTACAGAAATGTTCTGTTTCACTCTTGGATAAAACCTCTGAGATGTAATCACTGTCAGCTCAATTAGATATGTAATGTTCCAGAAAGTGTACAACAGACCCATAGTTAGGTAGTTTTCCCATATTGCTACTGCTGACAGCTGAAAGAATGTTAATCTCATTTTTAAAAAAGAGCATAATCAAATTATGTTTTCAGATGAATTCTATTAAGTGTTGTATAAATAAATCACTGTTATCTTATTTGTTTGATAACAATCTTGCAGGATTTAGGGCAAACCAGAGGATGTTTTATATTGTGTTAACTGTTTTCTCTTAGAGAATGCAAGACTTTTTATAGTTCCATCAATCTGGAGTCAATCTTTAGTGAACATTTTATCTTATTATTATGATGATGATGATGATGATGATGATGATTATTATTATTATATTTTGAAATGAAATCAATGTCAATTACATCATTAGAGTGGGAAGAGATATATAACTATGAGCAGGTAATAACCATGCTGTAGTCAGGGTATTACTGCTCATGGACAGTTATTACTCTAATAGCGTTGCTTTACGGAATGTTATTACTACGTTATATCTGTTAATAGCAATGTTATATGATGACATACTGCTTTGCAATAGCTCTTTCAAAGTAAATGTAATCAGCTACATCCATTAAATAAGTTTGTGAATAGTTAAGTCGTTTTTTTTTTTTTTTGTCTGTATTCCAAATCTGAAATACATATCACTATGGGGGGGGGGGGGGGGGGGGGTGCGCTTATTATTTGGTTGTAGGCTACTTCTACTTTTCTCCTATATAAAAGTTTTAATAGTTTTTATTGTCACACCCTGTCAGTGGGGGTGCCACTCCTTGCCTTCTCAGGTTCTGATCTTGGCACATGTACAGGTGTGACAGACTTGCCACCTGTAATGCCAGCCGTCACCGTTCATAATCTCTGCCCCCTCTCACAGCTAACACTCTAGGCCTAAACATGTTGTCAGGTTTTAGAAGTGCTAGCACTCAGTGGTTAGCAAAAAAAAAAACCTCACTCGTATTTACTAAACTTTATGCTCCCCATAACAGATTTCATATAAAAACTGCTTTATGTATTTGACTCTTTGTGTATAAACTGTTGTGTATGAATATCACTGTTTATTAGTCATGGTAAAGTAAATGGTAACACTATGCAGTGCAAATGTTACAGTACAGTGAGATTTATTAATATGCACTGTGTTTAGTGGCATTGGCAGCAGTAAGGTGACAGTTTTGGGGTACGGCCTCCTGACCACTGATGCCCGCACCCTGGTGGACGCTCTGACCAAGCAACATTTCCAGGTCGTGCTGGTGGACGAGTCTCATTACCTGAAGTCCAGGAATGCGGCGCGGAGTAAAATCCTGGTCCCAATCATCCAGAACGCCAAACGGGCCATCCTATTAACGGGCACACCAGCACTAGGCAGACCTGAGGAGGTACTGAGTTTTAAATTCTGTCAACTCTTTCCTTCTTAATACCTGCAAGACCTTTTTTTTTATAGTTCCATCAATCTAGAGTCAATCCCTCTCTACCCTGTTCATTTGATATCTAATATCAAACTCAGCTCAACAGAGTAGGAACAGAATCGTAAATATTTGATTCACTTTCTGATGTTTTACTTCACTTTTTTCCTCCCACTTCCTAAATATTTTAACGTTATAGATATTTACTTAACATCTGGGCAGGACAGAGAGCCAGTGTGAATTTCGATGTGGAAGAGAAAGAGATGAATTTCTACGTCTTGTTTGAGCACATTAACTCTGTATGAGGATTTGGCCGCTCTTACATCTCCCCACTCGTTTGCTCAGAGTTTTATTACAGCCAGAGAAAAAAAGAAAGAAAAAAAGCTGAACATAATTTAACTCCTAAGCCTAAACTCGGGCAGAACCTCGTCATCCCATCCCAGAATGACTTCACTGTCTGAGAGGTCTGAAGTGGCGTAACGCCAGCTCCGCAATGAACACATCGGCCACCTCCATCCACTCAGACAAGCAGCACTGAGCGCTGATTAAAATAATTAGACATTGTTGGCTTTGCCAAAAAATTCCAGTCACCGTTTCAGTGGCACTGCAACGTAATGACAGTCATTGGCAGACAGAAATCAAAGGCAGAGGCTAATACTTAATGTAGGACGTTATCAGGTAAGGGTGATGAAACAAACATAACGCCTGAATAAAGCCCCATTTTCACTGTCTCAGTCTGGTACTCGCCCCCATTCAGCGGCAGAGCAGCAGAATCTACCGTCATTTTCACCCCCACAAACGTTCCCTGACAAAAGAAGGATACCATAACACATCAACATGAAAAAGCCGCGGGTTCCACTCGTCTTCTTCACCAACCCAGCTGCATCTTTCCTGCTCTTTTCATGTGGAAGATTCCGGCTCTTCGCTTTTCACCTCTCAAACTCCTTTTTTTTTGTTCCTTCCTACATAAACTTTCCAGTGAACTTTTTTTTCCCCCTTTCCATTGTTTTTTAAGAGCTCTTGCTGCACCTTTCCCAGACTAAGGCTGTGTAGAGGAAAAGAAAAAAAAAAACTTCTGTATTCATCATGGAGAAACAGTGGTTGCGTTTATGCTAATGGAGCATAATGGTTGCTTTGAGAAATCATCTTATAAGATTATCATTAGCAGTAGACAAACAGTCATTTCTTTACCAATTACCATATTGTTGTTATTGATTCCCCTATGGGCTACACAGTTTGTACAAATGTGCTGGTGGCTTCTCCTTCAACTCTAGCAAACTATTTATGCTCTGCTGTGTAGGAAAAACATCTTTCTCTCTCTCTCTCTCTCTCAATTTACTGTTGTTTGTTGCCTAAATCAAATTGTGATGTAAAATTCACGTGGGAGTTTATGAAAGCAGACATTGGTGGCAGGTGAAAAATAAGAAAGGCAATCCATGTTGTCTCCAGTTTATATTGATTGTGTGTGTTTTGACTGCACCGTACCAAGGATACCGTGGCACATTTTTTCTGTCTTGTCTGTTTTTCTTTCAGCTCTTCATGCAGATTGATGCTTTGTATCCCCGCAGATTTGGGATGTGGACTGACTATGCCAAAAAATTCTGTAACGCTCACTTTAGGTAAATCACTCACTAGTCAGTCAGTGAGACCGTTCTGACGGTGTCATAGTTCCACTACTGTAGCAGAGAATACATGGAACTGTAAAAATCATATATGTGTAAATATATATGTGTGTTTGAGTATATGTATATATATATATGTATATATGATATATCTGTGTGTGCGTATAAATCATATATATATATATATATATATATATATATATATATGAAGGGGGAAGGGAGAGAGAGTTTGATTTTTTTTTTATGTATATAATATATATAATTTTTTTGTCATGAATTTCTAGTACATGCGGATCCCTGTATTGTATTTGGTCTTTTTCTGAAGCTCTCCTTTTGTGAGCTAATAAGTGTTTATATAAACTTTCAGCTATATTTGTTATGAATGAATATAACTAGATATTGTACCTCTTTTTTGCGGTTCTCTCCCTGTAAGTTATTAGTCCTTAGTCCTGTTTAATTGGATTTTATGAATGGAATTTGCTTTCTTGAAGCTTTGTTTCTGTGTGTGTGTGTGTGTGTGTGTGTGTATTTGTGTGAGAGAGTGAGTCATCCTTGAAAAAAGCCTGCCAGCAGAGGGAAAAGATGTTAAAACAGAGCTGTGTTACTTGAAAACTTTGTAAAGTTGAGTCATTTTTGCATGCCTAAACAATGCATGAAATTAAGAACAGAGTTGTTGCTGTATGCTAATGACTCGGTTTTGTTGTGGAGCTGAGAAGCAGCAGTGTGGCTGTCTATGTCAAGCACCTAAAGCGCGTTGAGAGTGCAAATTATTCAGTCAGCAAGTCAAACCGAGACATTCACACTCTTACACCTCAGCGCAAAGCCTTGGCATGTCCATCACTGACAGCTCACTCGATAGATATGAAGATGCAGATTAGACGTAATAATCAACACATACACACACATGCATACCTGCCCACAGGGTGTAATGGAAGCCATTAACTGAGGTATTTTTTTAGAAAGTGCAGAGAATATGGATTGGGGGACTGTGTAATGGCCTTGTTAGAGACATGGTTTGTTCTGTCTGTAGGTATTTTGGGAACCGGCGACAGTGGGATTGCAGGGGGGCGTCTCACCTGGACGAACTGCACCGCAGACTCAATGAGATTATGATCCGCAGACGCAAAGACCAGGTGTTGTCTCAACTCCCCCCGAAAATCCGCCAGCGAATCCCTTTCGACCTGCCCAAAGACAAAGCCAAGGTACTGTCCTTTCCACCAACTGCCCCTGTCTCCATACACACACGCCCCAACTCCCCACCACCACTACCACCACACACACACACACACACACGTACACACGCCCGCACCCACATCTCCAGCCCTGGCCCTGATGGAGTGTGCTGACGGGAGGGGGGTAGTGGGGGGGACTAAATATAGACCTAATTACCACTCCATCACAGCCCAATGTCTGTTGCTAGGCAATAGTATCCGATTAACACTAATTATCATTTTATCTCCCTTGTCCATGATCGTTCTTTTTTATTTGCACATTTTTTCTCCTCATTTGAGATCCCGACGAGCTGTCGGCAGAGTATTGAGTTCTCCATATCCATACACACAGCACCAGCTCTGAACTTTACTGTTTAACCAAATGCCATTTGGGATTGTTTACGGTGTGTGGTCATTTTGCTTAAATTCCACAGGGACAAAACTGATAGAATATCCCCACAGACGGCACATATCTGGGATGTGTTGTGTGATTGTGTATTAGATTCGTATTGCTTATTCAGACTGGTTTGTGTTATGTGATTGCTTAGGATGTGTAGGCATTGTGTAGGGGTGATTATGTGCACATAGATGCATGTGTTTTGTTTGTGTAAACCCAGTTTAGTGTGTGTGATTGTGTGGATTAGTGCGTACTGTAGTTATACACAGAATTGAGTGTGTGGATGTGTGTAATGTTTTTGTAGATAGAATTTAGTGTATGTTGTGCATTCTGTTGTTTACTATCTGATATTTCATTCGTCGTGTGCACTGTAGCCGTTCTCTCAGTATTCTTTTTCTTCATCATCCTCTTTTCTTCATCTGCCTCTCCTTTTCTTCTCTTATGGTCCCCCCCCCTCCCCTTTCTGTCTGTCTGTCTGTCTGTCTGTCTGTCTGTCTCTCCCTCTCCCTCAGTAATGAGAGTATGTAGAGGAATGCATGCACAGCACATTCTGTGTGCCTGTGCTAGATACAGCACAAAGAGCACTCACCTGCTGCTGCACCCTATTAATCATACACTGTCAACGCAGACACACACACACACACACACGCACGCGCGCACACACACACACACACACATTCACTACACCCACAGCCAGATGCCACTCACACGTCTTAAGGATCTGGTGACTCTCTGGACGCCGTAGCCTGTGTCTGTATCTGTATTTGTGTCTGTGTATTAGCCAAATTCACTGTACAGTGTTGTATATGTTGTTGTTTGTGTGTTTTGTTTGTTTGTTTGTGTTACTAGCAGTATCCACTCAGAACAGATGTTTGTTCTCTGCTGCATTCCATGCTCCAGTTCTTTTCCTAAAGTTCCCATCTCTATAAAATCCAGGCTTCCACATACTCCATATGTTTCACCTTGAGAGCACTCTCTTTGTGTGTGTGTGTGTGTGTGTGTTAGTGATTTATTGTGCTGCTGCGCTATGCTTCCATCTTCACCCCTGAGTTGTCACCAGCGCGCTATAATTGGGCAGGTCATGTGACCAGCCTAGACAGCACGCTGCCGTTTGGGGTACGGACAGACCAGCATCTCTGGGAATTTTCTCTCTCTCTCTCTCTCTCTTTCTCTCTCTCGTCTCTTCATTCTCTGACGGGAGGAAGTAGGAAACAATTTGCTGTACCATTAGTTGTTCTGCCCTTTATAGCTGAAAACTACATACAGAAAGAGGAGGGGGAAAAAAAAGACTCAGACTGTTTCTGTGTGCTGACAGGAAGCCAGTGCCAGCCTAGAGGAGTGGGAGAGATTAATGAAGGGGCTGGATTCAGGGACGTGCACCCACGATAACCCCTTTGTGGAGGTTATGGGCCTCATTACACACATGTACAAACAGACAGCTGTGGCAAAGGTATGGACACCCCTATGTGTGTGTGTGTGTGTGTGTGTGTGTGTGTGTGTGTGTGTGTGTGTGTGTGTCCGCATGCCGAGACCTCATTGTGTCATATTGTGTCTGACCCCTGTTGCTCCCTCTGCACTGCCCTGTCCTCCTCTCATTGAAGCATAGCGCATAGCAGAGAATATTCTAGAGAAAGAATCGGCTGATTCTTTTACGTGTTTATTGCCAGGATTCTGAGGAGCAAAACCAATCAGAGCACAGCATGTCTGCTGCCTCATAAGCTGTTTGGTCTTCATTTCCTGTAAACAGGGGGGGAGTCATGAATGTCACATATCGGAGACCTGGGATTAGTCTCTGTGGTATTCGCAGACGTGGTCATTATAATGAAATTCAGTTTCTTTTTAAAGGTACGCAGAGACAGTCGTTTCGGAGGAAAATGTTGCCTCCACCTTAACGTTGAAAGATGACCTCGTGTCGCCTTTATGGTCATGGCAACCCCCACCCCAAAACATGGGGCTGTTACCATGGGAACAGTTCTACCGGCTGCAAATGAATGCCATGGCATTGTTCTGACCTTTCAATTTGCTCTCTGCTCTTTCTCCCAAACTTTTCTTACGCGCCGATGATGCACAACTTTACAGGGTGCCCATACCGCCCGCCCCCCCCCCCCAAGCACACACACTCCACCTCACACCTTGTTTCCATGGTAACAAGGATGACTTTTGCCGCTTTTAGAAGATGCCTTGGAGAAGCAAATTTACCGCATAACTTGAACGTGCATGAATCTAAACTATCTGTTTGATACATTCTCCTTTACGTTATGGTTAGTGCATTGTCATTTTACACAACAGTCTATTCGTCAAAGAGTTAGTAGAGCACCATCAGTAAATCTAAATCCCTGGTGTTCACTAACTGCATTTGAATTTGAATGAGAAGGTATCAAGAAGTGGACAAAGAGCTGAATGCTTTAAAGCAATCCTTAACTATCCACCAAAAGCTTTTTAAAAGGCCGTCTCAGATGTTTTTGGGGTTTTTTTTTTCCACTCTTCTCTCATTTTGTAGTTTGCCACTGAGAATTTCACATTTCGTTTCCGTCGCTTTCATTTCTGGGTACACTCTGCTGGAAAACAGACGACTGAAATAAATCTTGAGGGGGGCAGATACATGGCCATGTCAGAATCTGTGTCACTTTTGAAGTGTGAATGCCTGGCGCTGGACTCCAGTGCTGGTATTTTTACCCCACTAGCATCTGCTCCCAATTACCTAGGGACCGCCACTCTGCTGTGCTGCTTTAAAAAGACTTAATGCTACTTTAGAGGAAAGAGTTTTGGGCACCAATTAAAAAATGTATGAAAAAAGAGGGAAAAATCAAGCAGTAATGAGGACTGAGAAGGCAGCTTTGAAAGGGAGAAACAGAGAGTCAGAGTCCCGCTCACATCCTGTCCACTGATCACGGCGAGTGAGAATGTACGACTACTAATCAGTAGCCAACCATGTTTGTTTAATAAATACATACATATACATACACACACACACACACACACACACACACACACATATATATATACACTTGTTTATTTATTTCTTTTTTTAACACCTTGGCTCACGACTTTGTTTGACACGTATTACAAATGATTTGGCACAATTGCATCATGCTAACAGCAAAAACTGTATAACTAGCAAACAAACAGTGCTTAAGAAGAAGATGTGTTTGTTGTTGGTGTGTCTTTGTATACCCCTCCAGGCTGGTGCGGTAAAGGATTACATCAAAATGATGCTGGAGAACGACAAACTCAAGTTCCTGGTGTTTGCTCATCATCTCACCATGCTGCAGGCGTGTACAGAGGCAGTCATTGAGACTAAGGTACCACTGCTGTGGTTGAAGGAATGTCAAGGCTAAGGATAGAGCTGTAAAACTCAATAAACAGTGGTTTAAACTGAGGTAACTGTGATTTAAGGTTAATTTACCATGTTTTGGGCTGAGGTAGGAGTGGGTTTAGAATAAAAGATGAGTGATATAGCCTCAGGGGGCCACATTTTATGTCAAACTAACAGTGATTTTAGGCCATTTTAGGAAAAATGGTAAGAGTGATTTAGACCAAGGCTTCCCAAATCTTTTCAAGGTGTTTCCTACCAGTTACTTTGTCTCAGGACTCCAAGATACTTCACATATACACATCAATCTCACACACAAACTAAATGAGAAAGTCTGATGTCAGTATCACTGTCTGACTTCTCTCATGTTAAACTCTAAAAATAAAACCATCAGTTGTTGATATTGCTATTTGCATGCTGTTAATTCATAAGATATAGGAAACATGAATTATACTGCACATTTATTTTCCTGAAGTGAATATAATTCAGTCAATCTCATTTGAGAAGGAACAACATTTAACAGTATCAATTCAATAGGGATTTGCTTGTGGGACCAGACTATTATGGTCTTAAAGAAAAGTGAGTGACCATCTTCACTGATACAAAGACTGCATAAAATGCTAAAAACAGAGGATTACGCTCATGAGAGGCCACTTTAGCTGTGATAGTTTTATGCTTGTGCTAGATTTTCTGTGCTGAAGAAATACTTCAGTAATTGACCATGCCCTTATCTTCAAGGCAGAACTCAAAATTCATATAGTAATTGAAATACTTCAGTAATTGACCATGCCCTTATTTTCAGTAATTGACCATGCCCTTATCTTCAAGGCAGAACTCAAAATTCATATAGAAATCATTATATGTTCTAGATGTCCAATGACAGCGCTTTAAACATGACAATAGCACAGGCCATGCTAATGTTAGTTTGCAAGAAATCTGATTTATCTTTGTAGTTATGTACAACTTGTTTTGGAATTTGTTTAATTTCTCTAACTAGCCCTTTCATCTCTCCAAGTAGTCATTTTTAGCAGCGTTAGCTACTGACTGCAAGGAGCTCCTGTGAAACTCAGACAGGTTTTTTTAGGGGAGTGTTGTAGAATTTGTCATTTCTGTGACCATTCCTCGACCCACATAGTCCCGCCTCGCAACCTATTGTTTAAAAGGCACTCTTTCAGACTAAGTAACATATTAATCTGAGTCGGAAAACAGCTATCCCGGATAAGGCAACAGAGGTTTACGCTGAAGTCATTGCAATTTAGGTTAAGGTAACCATAATTTGTAACAAAGGAACAGACATTTAGGATTAAAAGCATTTTAATTAGCAGCTTTTTAAGTTAATATAACCAGAGGTGGACAAAGTAAACAACTCCATTACTTGAGTCAAAGTATAGATACTCCTGGTCAAATATTACTCCAATACAAGTAAAAGTTGTTCAGTTCAATTTTTACTTGAGTTAAAGTACTGGAGTACTTGCTTTTAAAAATACTTCAGTATTCAAAAGTACATTTTCTTTTTAATGTCATTGCATTGTTGTATTGTTGCAACAATGCATTTACAGAGCCTAATGACTCTGAAACAACCTACTGAATGCACTGCTTGTAGAACTTGTAGAATAAAAAGCTTGTGTAATATGCTAGAAAGCCTATAGAAACACAGTTGAACCAAATGCTTCCTCTATAAAAGACAGTGTATAGCTTCAGTTAAACAGGCACTAGGTTAACTCAGTTTGACCTTTAAAGGATAAACACGTCATACTGTTGTAGGCTAGGTTAATTTTACTTCTACTACATAGTCTGAAATGTGAAACAGTTGGATGACCATCGTCACCGCTTGATTCCCGCCCCCCTCGTCTTATTGGGACCGGGTCCTACGTGAATCCGCTGACCTTAACAATATTACTGTGTTTACCTGACAAGATTAAAACATATTTCTGAAAGGATTTTTGTCAGTAACATTAACTCAGAATTTTTGCTAGCTAACTATTAGTATGCGTCAGCAGTGGATTCACACAGAACCCAGTGTTTGGCCCTAAATGGTTTTCAAGCCAACTGGTTTCCGTACGTGTTCACACACTGTGTTAACAGTAGAAGTTGCGGTCTGCCTCTGTCACCAGATTCGTCACACATTCACAAACATATAAATCGCAATTTTCAAGTCACATCTCATATCTACTGTGGCAAATGATTGCAAGTGTTAAGCAAACACAGCGCGCGAACGCATACGGGAAGCAGTTAGCTTCGAAACCAGTTGATTTCAAAAATCTCAGACATGGATTTAAGATATGGCCATGGCTGCTCTGGTGAGGAACCTTTATCTTTATCATTTTTATCTTCCATTGTAGTAGCCATCAGTAAAACCGCCACGTTCAGTTGTTAAAAAAACTGCAGCTCGCACTTGACTGACCGCATTGGAGTATTTACTGTGATTGGTTTTTCCCCTGTGATGAACACAATATGGCCTATCGCATATTAGAAAAGAAAATTCGTCCGCTGACTTCAGAGCTATGCGTTAAAGTAACGAGTAACGAGAACCTTCATAGAAATGTAGTGGAGTGAAAAGTACAACATTTGTATTTCAAACTTAGTGGAGTAAAAGTCATAAGTTTCCAAAAAAAATAACAATCAAAGTACAGATACTCGAAAAATGTACTTAAGTACAGTACTCAAGTAAATGTACTTCGTTACTGTCCACCCCTGAATATAACATAATGTATATTAGCTTGTAATGGTGAGAGCAACACTTTATATTCTGTCAGGGCAATGGTATTAGTGATTAGATTAAAGTACTAGTTTGTTTGTGCTGTGGTTATGCAGTGGTTGAGGCGTGAGGAACAGCGATTTAGGCAAAGGTAACACACCTGATTTCCACTCATGTCTGGCTTGGCCCCACTAGCATTTCATCCATCAGTCTGAAGCAAACACAAAGACTCTAGCACATGCTTCACATTGCCAACCTGGCTTTGCTATTTATTAAAATAGTTCCATTATTTACTAAAATAAAATTGGGTGTTAATACCTCTATCAGTCATTTTTATTTTTGATACCAGATGGTTCTACGTTGGAAATTTAAAAAACTTCTGTATAAGAGGGGACATTTTTAGCACACACTTCATTATAACAGATCTAGTGACTAATACAAGACATAATTGGTTTTATCATTTTTGTCTCTCCGAGAAATAGAATTTTGTTTACTTTTGTAGACAGAGCTTTCAAAGCCATCCAAAGGCTGTGATAAGTTCAAGAACATTTCTAGCAAAGTTCTCTCAAGAAAAAGCTACACCTTTCTCATATACTGCTGCTTCAGCTTACGCACAACTAAAACTTATGTGAAATTAATTCCCAAAAGATTTTTTTTTTTCACTTTCATGAGACTTTGTAAAATAAATTAAAGACGTTTCACTGAGATTTATTTTGAGCTGCTTTTTCCACAGTTTTTTTTTTTTTCCCCCCAACCCAGTCAGGAATGTGCGAAAGAGGGGAAAGTGTGTGTTCAGATGTCTGTGTTCACACCTCTCAGTGCTAACTTTCTCACTATCTTTTTTGTTCGTAAGCACCAATTAACAGAATAACGACAAAAAAAGAAACGGCAGAAAAACTCCTCGCAGTAATGACAGCATGGCTGGGCAGAGAGCAACCGAGATAAGAGGCAGAGGATGACGAAACAAAAGCTCATTAAAACATCAAGGCGTCTGTTTAGCCACACTTGTTTTAAATTATAAAGCCCGATTTCACAAAGTGTTTTCATTTCCAGGGAAATTTATCAATTTTTGTCGCTATATTCATCAATGCTATACGTACGCAGCCTGTCAGATCGTTTGTCAAAAGTGTTGAGACAGAAAACGCGATTAAAGCTAAGTAGTTTCTGCGTGTTTGAAATGGTGCTGCGCTTTTTCCATAGCTAACATAAAGTGACATTGAACTACAATGAAATTAATGTGGGGTTGTCTCTTAGGCCGGTTATATCCGGATTGATGGAAGTGTTCCGTCATCAGAGCGAATCCAGCTCGTTCACCGCTTTCAGAACGATCCCGACACTCGAGTGGCCATACTCAGCATTCAAGCAGCAGGACAGGTACAATCAAACACCTCCACTACTCAACGCCTTCCCCGTCTTCTCGCTATTCACACATAACCCTCACTAGGTCATACATTCAAATACACACACACAATACTCAAACACCTTGGACTAATAAAAACAGTCACAAATGATGAGTTGCAGAGTGTCAAATTATATCCACTAGCCTTTTCTTTCTTTAGTAATTCAGCGACTTGTCGTGATTGATAACTTCTTGATTGGCAGTACATCAGATGTTTTGACCCATTTCTATATAAGCAAAGCCCAAGGCTATTTCCCAGCCACTGAACGACTGTAATTGACTGAATTCCCCTGATTGTTTGCTGGCTGTCTATGCTGTGCAGGGCTTGACGTTTACTGCTGCGACCCATGTGGTGTTTGCCGAGCTGTACTGGAACCCAGGGCACGTGAAGCAGGCAGAGGACCGGGCTCACCGGATTGGCCAGAACTCTTCTGTCCACATTCACTATCTCATCGCCAAGGGAACATTTGACACCGTCATGTGGTCTATGCTCAATAGGAAGGTACGGTGGTCCTGCATCCTACAGAAAAGCAGGCAACATCACCCATACAATTAAGATATAATCTGTATCTTCCTAATCTCTGATCCGATTTTTTTTGACATACATAATTTGGTCATTATGGATCAAACAAGATTAAAATGGAGCAGAATACTGTTAAGTGTAAGACAAATCTTCTCCCAGGTATCAGTTTGTCATTCAGAGCATAAATTGACCATCCAAAAAGACTTATTAAACCACAGACCAAAGAGCCAGGGAATGTCTCTGAGTCTTACATCTTTACCGTTCTTTTACTCAATGTACAAATATTTGCCAAACTGAATTTCAGTTGCAATGCACTGATACCTTCTCGGCATTTTTTTCTCTTTTTTTTTTCTTTTGTCTAACAAGTGTTTTTGTTGGTGTGTTTGTGTGCTTCTGCAGGAAACAGTGACGGGTAGCACTCTGAATGGAAAGAAAGAGTATCTGGAGGCAGAAATTGGGGACAAAGACAAGTGGGATTTTCTGAATTTTGCTCAAGCGTGGACTCCTAATGACGCTTTGACGGCCAGTAGTGAGGACGGAAAAACTTCTGTTTTCTTTTCCCATGTGAGCTGATTTTAATATGAAGGGATACGATGGGAATATAAGACTCATGCTGGACTCCACATGTGATAGCAGGTGGAAAGCAGTGTCTCGATACCTAGCAACAAGAATATTACCAATTTAATGTGCACTGCATGACACACATAGCATTACCGTGGGGTAATTTATACTTGCTGGCCTAATATCCTATAATTTAGCCCGTTCATCTTCTCAGTTAAGGGCTATAGTACGTTTGATGGCTGTTTGTTTCTTCTTGGTCAGTTTGGCTGTCTTCACATCAAATCTATGAGTTGTATCCATTTGCAGAACATATTTACACAAACAAGGACACAGTCTCATCCATTACTGTAAGGCTGATCATGAGACGCTTTTTCTTTTTTTTTCTTCATCTTTTTTTCAGTTTGAGAAAGACAGACAGCATGACATCCGTACGTTTTTCTCTCCCTGTGCGAGTAAAGAGAAGAAGAGAAAGAGAACGGGGGATGAAACGTCAGATGAGTCTGATCTGGCTCTCTCAGATAAAGTGGCCGCGGAAGGAGAGGAGGAGGCCATGGGGGGGGACAGTCCAGATTCCACCAATCAGGATGAAGACTTTGCACCGCAGGTGAAAAGGCTGAAGCAGGCGACACCACTGTCCCGACGCGGAGGGAAGAGGGTTTCCTTGGGGGGGTCGAGGAGCCCCCTGACCCCCCTGCTTGGCCCCCGGCGGCTCTCGGGTCCCCCGGCCCCCCCAGCATAATCAGAAATGGAGCTGCTCTCTCTGCACATTCTCTAACAGTGGCCTAATGCTGCGCTGTGAAATGTGTGAGTCACCACGCTCGCACAGAGGTAAAAACAAAAAACACCAGGCACACACACACACACACACACACACACACACACACACACACATATACATACACTACCCACGCATATGAAAACACACAAAGAATCAGAGAATGTTCAAGCGCATGGCAGAGCATGCTACACGGTAGCATGAACACACACACACACACACATACACACAAATGAAGGACTAAAATACAGACTAATTGGATGATATAAATCAGCAGTATTATCATATAGTAGAGTATAGCTTATTATGGAACAAATGTAATTAAAATAAAAATGCTTTTTCCAGACCTTTACACTTACGAATACTACAGCTGTCGCAAACAGGACTAATTTTTAAGGAGAATGGGTTCTTAAGTTATTCTGCTGTATGTTTTTTTCCCTGTTTAAACTGCGTCAGAAGCCTCTATAGGCAGCTGCATTCTCTGATTGTTGGAGCTATATCAGTCTCATCACCACGGCAACAGTGTGACGGAATATATTTGGTCACCTGTCACATCAGCAGCAGTGTTTTCACACCGAGGCAGTGTTTGAGAGTTAGCGTGAAGTTTCTTAATGCACTCAATATTCACCCCTCTGAGTTCAGCCCTCTATTTCACAGCACTTTGATATGTGTAATCACGCAGGTAGAGAGCAGTCTTCCCACCTTACACTCACACATGCACACACACACGCACAGACAGATGGCCTTGTGAACGGTATGTGCGTGTGTGCGCGTATGTGTGTGTGCACGTGTGTAAGCACACAGTGAGATGAGCGTCTGCCTTTAAAGGATTACCTGTTCCCCATCTTTCAGTCTGTGAGACAGCTCTACAGCTTTGTGTATGTGTGTGTGTGTACGTATGTGTGTGTGTGTGCGCATGCATATGTGTTCAGAGTTTCTGACTGAGCTTCAGCAAACACACACAACTCCCATAAAACACTCTCTCTGTGCCGCAGCATCCGCTCTCCTCATTTTGCGAAGATCCGGAATCTTCTCTGCTCATTTTTTCAGGACACTGAAGTCCACAGCTCACCGTGTGCTCGTTTACTTTAGGGACAGATAGGAGGTTTATCTCATTCTTGCTTTGAAAAGAAAAGAAAAAAAAATCACAGAAAGTTACTATGAGAAGGCCATGACGCTGTAATTGTTTTGAACAGACTTAATGTTCTAGCATCATCAGAGATTTTTTTTTGTCTGTCAGTTAGACACCGTGTTTGTACCTAAATACGTCAATTAAAGCATATTCGCCATTAGCAATGGATAATTCAGAAAACTCTGAGTGAACGTGAGATCTTTCTCTCTTTCTCACACAAACACACACACGCGCGCTCTCTGATAACCCAATCTGCTCTCTCTCCTGCTCACTGGGGTGAGGAGTGTTCCACATCCAATCAGCAAACAAATACAGCTCTGGCTTCCAGTTCACTGGCAGCACAGCATGCATGATGGGAATTTAACACCCCATCTCGTCTCTAATGACGACCGGCACTGAGCGGTAACACGGCAGTTAGACAGAGACGGGTCTGTGTGACCCTACAGTGATGGCAACCACACGCACGCACGCACACACACACACACACACACACCTGTTAACGGCAGACACAATGCAGGCAAGTCCTATAATATTCAAACATCATCACTATTCCATGCTCAGCCTTACAATAAAACCTGGATAAGAGGGGAGCAGTTGTTTTTCCCATTAATGAATCTGATGTGTTTATGCAGTTATGTGTGTGTGTGTGTGTATATGTATGTATGGATGTGTATATGTGTGTGTATATATATATATGTGTGTGTGTGTGTATATGTATATATGTATATGTATATATGTGTATGTGTGTGTGTGTGTGTGTATATATGTATATATGTGTATGTGTGTGTGTGTGTGTATGTATGTATATATATATATATACGTTCTTAGCTGGCTGCATGGTGTTGGTGACGCACCCACGGCAGGTTTGGAGTATGACAGTGAATTGAGTGAATGTATTTGGGAGTGTTAAAATGATACAGTAATCACAGGAGCTCAGCAGCTGCCAGTGAAAATAAGTTTAGGTTTTATAAAAGTGTGGGCTGTCTGCTAACACATCAGCTTGTTAAGAGAGACAGAGAGAGAAAGAGAAAGGGGGGGGGGGGGGGGGGGGGGGGGGCAAGTCAAGTCACAGCAGCCTGTGCCCAAACACTCAGGTGACATTTCTGAAAAATCTATACGTGTGTCTAGTCCAGCAGAATAGGAAAAGAGAATTCATTAACACAAGTCTTTGCAAAAGCAGAGTGTCAAAAGCAGAGCGTCAGTGTCTGTCTCTGATGTCTCCAAATGGTCTCTTTGTTTAAAAGCGCTTCAGTTTGGGGTTTAGGATCTCCAGCTGGGAAAGGTATGACAGAGAGAAAATAAGTTAACGACAGAAAAAAGTTAACGATAGAAAAAAAAGGATCAAACTTTACTTGAAATCTGGAGTTTTATCACTGTATGTCTCCCTGGTGGAGAGCTATACCTCTTGATTAGTCTGAAATAACTTAGTCAGGAAATGTTTTTCCCAGATGTTGTGCTTTAATTCTAAGAACGTCCATATTATCAGTACAATTAGATGAGAACATTTTAGGTACCCATTTCTTTAAGCTTTGATTAATGATGTTAATTATCAGTGTGCATTTCAAAAAAAAAAACTGGGCACAGGCATGATTTAATTGTTAATTAAACACTGTGAATTTCACAAAAGCACGCTACAAGTTTTGGTAAACTGACCCAATGATTTTTTTTTCTTTCATGAGGTTTTATGTTAATGGTCACCGGCCTTGGTTGGTTGGTCGGTTTATTGGTCTATTGTTTGGTTTATTGTTTGTATCATATAGGCTTTCACTTTTACTGAGGGCTTTTTTTTTTTTGTCTTTATTCTTAGACTTTATGTTGAATGATGACATGTGATCATGTGACCATCCTGTCACATTGTGGTGGTGCTGAGACCCAGTCCTCTTCTGACTTTTTGACTGCCCCACATAATCAGACCGATTTTTACCTGTCAAAGAGGATTGTATAAATCTCAGCCAATCACAGACACCTAGCAGTTGGTAGAAACCAAATCCAACAGCTTTAAATGGACCAGAAGGTCCAGAATGTGCCCCCCCGCCCCCGCCCCAGATTCAGACTTCAAAAAGCAGCAGTCACATGATGCTACCAGCGTACTGCGGCAGCCCAAGGAAGAGAATTTTTCAAGAAATACCGATGTATTTTTTTTAATATTTTCCGTTATCTTATCGTGTCTGTAAAAGTAAAAAGTCTGAACTCAACCACAGATCGTCTTTCTACTTTTGTTTCCTAACAGTTTCTGGTGAGCAGAGCAGTAGCAGCAGCAGCTCACCGGCCCCAGAGCAGCACTCTGCCCCCCCTCACCCCCCCACACCCAAAACCAGCCCCTGCGTCGTTGTCGTCTCAGACTCAGACGCGCAGCATGATGACAGCCCCCGTCTGCAGACACGGCAGACTCTGCAGGAGGACCATGCGCAGACACAGGCCGGAGGGAGAAGCACGCCGACCAGGAGCCCCACCCCAAGTGGCCCCACCGTCGCCGGTAATTCCCGGTTAATCCGCTGCCTCCTTTCTCTGACATTCCCGCTGTTCCGTGGGAGCGGTTTGTCTGTTCTCCCTGGTACCTTGCTGCCACTCCTGATAAATGAACAGAACATGTCTGTGCCATCTGCTGTCAGCACAGAAATGATTGAGGAAAGAGTAGGACACTGTTGTCTGATACAGGATAAAGACTGATTTTGGGACACCATCAGTTTTCTTTCTGCTAGCTTAGGACATTAATAAATATACACACAATGTGAATTTATGCAAGATCAGTATTTGCTGCGTATCAGTGTAATTACTGATTATGCAGAAAGAAATGAAATTTCAGAAGAATGAAAGCATAAAATAAAGGGAAAAGTTATTACTTTTTCCCAGCTGAGTTAAGCTCTCGGTATTTCAAAGTATCTCTCCGTAAGTTATTATTGAAGCCGACATCTCTCTTGGGGAAATAATATAATTTCTGTAATAACAAAAAAAAAATGCAGAGGGCCAACATAAAGCCAATGTTTCATATTCAATAAGCGTACAGTTAATCAATACTTCATATTCAGTGTGCTCACATTAAATCAACATCTCACACACTGTTTAAACTATATCAATACTTCATATTCCACTGTGCGCATGGAAAAGCAGTATCTCTCATTGATTATGTTCACATAAATCAATATCCCATATTGAGTATGATGCAAGTGAGTGTGTAGATTGAAATGTCAACTCAGAGGGGATGAGTGTCTGTGCATGTGTGCGTGCATGTGTGTGTGTGTGCACTGTGAGCCTCACTGAGATTATTAATGCAGAGATGAAAGACTGACAGAGATTAATCACAGGGGCATAGCCACAGAGACTAATCACACAGACATAACTCAGATATTCATCACGCACTGTTTAACACAAAAATTCATCACTTAGATACTACCATAGAAATTAATCATACAGACATTAGCACTGAGATTAATCACAGACATTAAATCAGAAATTAATCATACAGACATTAACACAAAGATTAATCATACAGATGTTAACAGAGAAATTAATCATACAGACATTAACACAGAGATAAATCACACAGACATTAACAGAGGCTTGTCACACAGACATTAACACAGAGATTAACCATACACTGTTTAATACAAAAATTCATCACCTGGATGCTACCATAGAAATTAATCATACAGACATTAACACAGAGACTAATCTCACAGACATGAACACAGAAATTACTCATACAGACATCAACTCCAAAGATTAATCACAGAGACATTAACACAGAAATTAATCATACAGACGATAACAAAAGGATTAATCACATAGACATTAACAGAGAGTAATCAAAGACATTAACACAGAGTTTAATCATGCACTGTTTAACAAAAAAAATGATCACCCAGATACTAACACAGAAATTAATCCCATGGACACCATCACAGAGATTAGTCACACAGACTAATTACAGAGACTAATCACATGGATATTACACAGAGATATCAACTAGAGCACTGCATTTTGGCACATACACACAAAAACACAGACACACATAGAGAGATGTCACACTGAGTCGGAACACAGCAGGGAACGACTGAGCGTTTTTTGGGGTTTTTTTCCTTCCCAGATGCCTCTTGTCAGTTAAGATACAGAGCTCCACTCACATTTGAAAGCTTTCTGAACGGTGTATGGTGTCATTTTGAACGGTCTATAATGTCATTTCTGAGATGGGCTCGGCCGTGCTAACGTCAGCGTGTCGGCGCTTCGTCTCCAAAGGCCTGCAGGTTAATGAGCACCTGAGCAGACGGCTATTAAAGTGACCCGTGCTCATAATGATGACCGCTGACTGCGCTCCGTCCCTGTCCGTATTCACAGTGTCACGTCCTCCCCTCAGCCTAACCCAGACGTGTGAGATCTCACAGCGCTGCTGTGAAACATGTTTGTGTCTGTGAGAGGCTTCTCACAGATTGAGACTGGTAGCGATAAAAAAGAGCAAGGTGATTTTTACGGCCTTATATGGGCGTAGCTGCTCTGTGCTGATAGCCGCAGTGTGCTGTCTCATTTTCACCGCCTGACCTTTTCCTGAAGCCTTTACACTGATTGGAGTACAGACAGTAATGATCACTCTGTTTCTCCTCTCTCTCTCTCTCTCTCTCGCTCTCCCTCTATTCTCAGACCAGCGTGAAAGTGTGTGTAACTCAGCCAGTGACACCCTCCCCCTGTACGACAGTCTGAAATTCTGTGCCAGCAGGAACACAGACCGAATCTACATTTACGACAAGGTAGCGAACAATGTGTCTCTCTCTCTTTCTCTCTCACTCTCTCTCACTCTCTCTCTCTCTTTCTCCCTCTCCCCCTCTTCTTTTTCCATTTTTAACAGCTGCTGCTCTCTCCTTCAACCCAACTTTCTTTCTTTCTTTTTATCTGTCATTCCTCTCTCCCTCCCTCTCTCTCTCTCTCTCCCTCTCTCTCTCTCTCTCATGCGCCTGCCTCAGTCCTGCTTTGAATCTGCACTGCTCCACTGGACCTGAGCTCTTCTCTAAGCAGGATAAATAAAAGGTTCTCTGAGGTTGAAATGACATGCCATCATTTATATTGTCTAAAATCTGGATTCCTATAGTTTTGGGAAATTGGCACTCTCAAATTGTGTTATGTGAGAGGATATATGAGTATGTAGGTCCATAATTGACCGAGATTGAGAAATATGATCAAAGTTAGATTTTAATAAGCTTTTTTCTGGAGGCTATTTGAAGAGAGAAGTGATGAATGGTTGAGGTAAAGATGGAACGAGAGGGCGGGGCAGTTAGTTACAAAAATGCACGTACACACACACACAGAGGCACACACAGAGTCACACACACATACATAGAGATACATGCACATACACAGTACGTTTAAATGGAAAGTACATACCAGCAGCCATCTTATAAGACTGGGCTGCTTTAGCGAAAGATGGGCCTCTCCTGCCTGTACTCTGAGGGATATGAAAATGCTGAGAGGCAATGATTTTAAACTGCTGTCAGATTATACTAATGCCACCTCAGGCCAACGGATTTATTCCACTCACTGATAAGATTTTGTCCCCTGAATATCTCTAAAATGCTGTCTCATAAGCATTTAATGTAGAGATTTAGTTTTGTAATTGCGAATTAAATAAGCTTTACTTTCATACACCTCTCCAAACTTTCCAACAAACAACAGGGAGTCTTTCTCGTTGCAGCAGCAGTGGTTTCTTTTTCTTTTCTTTTTTTTTTTTTTTTGCTTATGAACCTTTGTATTTTTTTTTAAACCTGCAGGATGGCAGTCCTCTCCACTGTAACTTTGTCCCTCTGGATATCACGCTGCAGAACTGGGAGGACCTGCCTGTGGAGTTCAGCCGGCCAGAGAACCGCAGAGCTGTGAGTGTGTTTAACATTGATGATGAGCTCACAGTGAGCTTACACACACACTTAAACAAACAAACAAAAAACTTACAATGTCTGAGCATTAAAACAGCACAGCACTACCAGCAAGCAGATATTCTTTTAATCACCTCCTCTCCTCTCCTCTCTTCTCCTCCCTTTTCCTCTCCTCTCCTCTCTTCTCCTCCCTTTTCCTCTCCTCTCCTCTCCTGTTAAACTGAGCTAGTGAAATATGGATAGGCCAGGGGGGTGGGAAGATGTGGGTCTGTACAATTCCCCATAGAGCTGCTGCAAAGCTAAAGCTGTCTTAAAAATGCTGATGCAGGTTTAGTTCTCCAGTCCACGCTTACTTTATAACGACACAACCATGGTCTGGGCCCAGGTGTGAGAGCGGTGATTAAATAATGAATAATAACAAAAGCATGGGTTGTGTTAACAGTTTAGCAATTCCTCAAATCCATGTTAATGTTTAACACGTATCTTAGAATGTCGAGGAAACTGCCCAGTGTCTTAGTGTGCACTGAATTCATCTACTGACATCTATATCATGGATGGATGGACAGATGGATGCTTGGTGCAGTTTTGACATTGTCATATTGGGCATATGCAGCATTTTTTGAGATTGTGTTTGATGTATGTGACATTGTAGTTTTTTTGTTCTGCTTTTTGAGATGGTGGCTGTGACAGGGTTTATAATAATGTCGTAATAGCTGTCTGCTGTGGTGTGTGGCTGTGCTGTGTTGTGTACATGACTGTGCTGTGTTGAGAATGTGACAGTGGTTTGAGATGTTGTATGTGAGTGTGTTTGTGATAGTGTTGTGTTCTGTATGTGACAGTGGTTTTGAGATGTTGTATGTGAGTGTGTTTGTGATAGTGTTGTGTTGAGAATGTGACAATGGTTTGAGATGTTGTATGTGAGTGTGTTTGTGATAGTGTTGTATTCTGTATGTGACAGTGGTTTTGAGATGTTGTATGTGAGTGTGTTTGTGATAGTGTTGTGTTGAGAATGTGACAGTGGTTTGAGATGTTGTATGTGAGTGTGTTTGTGATAGTGTTGTGTTGAGAATGTGACAGTGGTTCTGAGATGTTGTATGTGAGTGTGTTTGTGATAGTGTTGTGTTGAGAATGTGACAATGGTTTGAGATGTTGTATGTGAGTGTGTTTGTGATAGTGTTGTGTTGAGAATGTGACAGTGGTTTTGAGATGTTGTATGTGAGTGTGTTTGTGATAGTGTTGTGTTGAGAATGTGACAGTGGTTTGAGATGTTGTATGTGAGTGTGTTTGTGATAGTGTTGTGTTGAGAATGTGACAGTGGTTTGAGATATTGTGTGTGAGTGTGTTGTGTTTGTGATAGTGTTGTGTTGAGAATGTGACAGTGGTTTTGAGATGTTGTTTGTGATAGTGTTGTGTTCTGTATGTGACAGTGGTTTTGAGATGTTGTATGTGAGTGTGTTTGTGATAGTGTTGTGTTCTGTATGTGACAGTGGTTTTGAGATGTTGTGTGTGAGTGTGTTTGTGATAGTGTTTTGTTGAGAATGTGACAGTGGTTTTGAGATGTTGTTTGTGATAGTGTTGTGTTGAGAATGTGACAGTGGTTTTGAGATGTTGTTTGTGATAGTGTTGTGTTGAGAATGTGACAGTGGTTTTGAGATGTTGTATGTGAGTGTGTTTGTGATAGTGTTGTGTTGAGAATGTGACAGTGGTTTGAGATGTTGTATGTGAGTGTGTTTGTGATAGTGTTGTGTTGAGAATGTGACAGTGGTTTTGAGATGTTGTATGTGAGTGTGTTTGTGATAGTGTTGTGTTGAGAATGTGACAGTGGTTTTGAGATGTTGTATGTGAGTGTGTTTGTGATAGTGTTGTGTTGAGAATGTGACAGTGGTTTTGAGATGTTGTATGTGAGTGTGTTTGTGATAGTGTTGTGTTGAGAATGTGACAGTGGTTTTGAGATGTTGTATGTGAGTGTGTTTGTGATAGTGTTGTGTTGAGAATGTGACAGTGGTTTTGAGATGTTGTATGTGAGTGTGTTTGTGATAGTGTTGTGTTGAGAATGTGACAGTGGTTTGAGATGTTGTTTGTGATAGTGTTGTGTTGAGAATGTGACAGTGGTTTGAGATATTGTGTGTGAGTGTGTTGTGTTTGTGATAGTGTTGTGTTGAGAATGTGACAGTGGTTTTGAGATGTTGTGTGTGGGTGTGTTTGTGATAGTGTTGTGTTGAGAATGTGACAGTGGTTTTGAGATGTTGTATGTGAGTGTGTTTGTGATAGTGTTGTGTTCTGTATGTGACAGTGGTTTTGAGATGTTGTATGTGAGTGTGTTTGTGATAGTGTTGTGTTGAGAATGTGACAGTGGTTTTGAGATGTTGTGTGTGGGTGTGTTTGTGATAGTGTTGTGTTGAGAATGTGACAGTGGTTTTGAGATGTTGTATGTGAGTGTGTTTGTGATAGTGTTGTGTTGAGAATGTGACAGTGGTTCTGAGATGTTGTGTGTGAGTGTGTTTGTGATAGTGTTGTGTTGAGAATGTGACAGTGGTTTTGAGATGTTGTGTGTGGGTGTGTTTGTGATAGTGTTGTGTTGAGAATGTGACAGTGGTTTTGAGATGTTGTATGTGAGTGTGTTTGTGATAGTGTTGTGTTGAGAATGTGACAGTGGTTTTGAGATGTTGTATGTGAGTGTGTTTGTGATAGTGTTGTGTTCTGTATGTGACAGTGGTTTTGAGATGTTGTGTGTGGGTGTGTTGTGTTTGTGATAGTGTTGTGTTGAGAATGTGACAGTGGTTTTGAGATGTTGTATGTGAGTGTGTTTGTGATAGTGTTGTGTTGAGAATGTGACAGTGGTTTTGAGATGTTGTGTGTGAGTGTGTTTGTGATAGTGTTGTGTTCTGTATGTGACAGTGGTTCTGAGATGTGTGTGGGTGTGTTGTGTCTGTGCTGCGGTGTGTGATGTTGTATTTTACGGTGTTGTGCTGTGTAGGTGGTGCGATTTGTGCGGGAGTGGAACAGTCTAACAGCGATGAAGCAGAGGCTGGTGAGGAGGAGTGGTCGTGTGTTCACCAGTCCAGTCCAGCTACTGGAACAACTCACACACAGCCAACGCACACACAGCAGCACCAAGAGGCAAGACAACCTGCCACTCTCTGATTATCCACACACACACACACACACCTGCCTCTGACCGGACACACACTCATACACCTCTGTCTCACTGTCTGATCATACACGCTTGAATATCTGAGGCTTGGCTTACACACAGTTACATACACACATATACACACCTCTCCATCTGAACACAAACACACATACACACACCATACACCCCTATCTCTTTGTCTGAACATACCCATTTCTTTGTCCCAATATGTCTACATCTGTTGGACTCACACATACACACCTGTCTGTCTTATGGTACAAATTCATACCTACTGAAGAAAAAGCCTGATATTTTACATCTCACCATCTTTATTTTGCCTGACTGTACATACCCACACACACTTGTCCCTTTGCACTTGTGCATCTCCGCGAAAGACAGACTTGTTGTGAGTGTGTGTGTTGCAAACCTGTGGGGTCCATCGTGAAGAAGGCTAGACAGTGCCCCTCTGGAGCTGTTGCAATAAACCAGTCAGATGCTGGAACAACAGTGTGTGTGTGGGGGAGTGCAAATCAAGTAAATCACTCTGTCGAGGCCAATCAAGGTCCTGCCCCACACAAACAAACACACACATACGCAGACGCTTACACACACACACATAATCCCAGAGCAGTCTAGTTTTCCAAAGTTTTACCGGGTAGTTATTTTCAGATTAAATTACACTGAACTGAACAGAATTGGCTAGGGATTATCACACAGTTCATGACTCTCTGGGCTGTGGAGACACATGATTTCCTGAACACATTCACCACTTGCACAAATACGCTTTCAATTGCACTCTTCTGACACCCTGCCTCACACACTCACACACACACACACACACACACACGGCGCTGCTGGACTCAGCTTTCATGTAGTCTGTTTCATCACTAGTGTGTTCCAGTGCTCTTTTGAAGGTATGGGTGTCTCACCCTTTCATGCAGGTGCTCCACACCTTACAGGTGTCATCTCTTTGATGTTCCCCCCTCCCCTTCGCCCCCCACCCCTCACCCCTCTTTCTCCTCTCCTTGCAACATTCCTTCTCCTCATCCTCCTTTTCTTTCCCAGATACATCACCAAAGCAGACGTAGCCCAATCCTCCCTGGTTAAGGCCCAGAGGGAAGGAGGTAGCGTACGCATCATCAGCAAAGAGAAAAGAAACGCAACAACAACAGAGCACCAGACAAGGCAAGTAGGTCATAACCATAGATGAGGTACACACACACACGCGTACGCACACACACGGAGTGTGCTGGCTTTAATCATTCGTGACAGGTGCATTCTCTTCTGTTTTGTGTGTAAGTGAGTGGCAGAGTACCCATCTGAAGTCTCTCAGTACATAAATGAAGAGTTTTGTTTTTTTTTTGTTGTTTTTTTTGTTGTTTTTTGAGGTCCAGTTTTGAGCTGACACTTTGCAAATTCATCAGCAGCACCTAACAGTACGGTGCCTCCACTGCTGTATCAGCTGTGTCCAATCTCCAAATGGAAATGAACAGATCTTTTTTTCAGTCAGCTTTTTGGATGATCAAATTACACTCATGTGGTCAGCATGAAAAGTGAAACTGACAGGTACATATTTATGCATTCGTAACGCCGAGAGAAAAGAATTGCGTTGAAGTCACAATTGATTTTTTTTTTTCTAAGCCCGTTTCCGGCTGTAATCACATGTGTTTGGCAGGTCAGCTGTGCAAACTACAGCAAGCTGCTGACCCCCCTGGTAGACCCAGTGTGTGCTGAAGTGCCTGTGGATTTTGGCCATACCTCAACACTCAAAGCAGCTCAATTCAATACACTGCTCCTGCCAGACCAGCGTTACCATGGAAACCGAGAGAGAATTTTTAGAGTCTGACTGAAGACCAGCAGGGATGTTCTTCAGACGGAGAGAGAGAGAGAGAAATGAAGAGAGGGATAGAGTGAAAGAAAGAGAGAGGGATACAAAGAGAGAGGGATAGAGTGCAAAAAAGAGAGTGTGAGATACGAAGAGAGAGGGATGGAGAGCAAGGGAGGAGGAGAGAGAGAAAGAAAGAGAGAGAAAGATCCATTGCTGAAAGCATGTCATCAGTGGTTCATGGATAAAGCACAGGAATGACAACACTTAATCACCCTGTCAAACTAACACACACACTCACAAACACACACACACACACACACACACTGTCTGAACAGTGCATAAACACTCTATGAACAATACACACGCTCACCCATTAGTATCAGCTGCACAGTACTGAGTTCTTTCACTCTGCCATCCTTCTCAACATTGGGGAACTTCTGCTGATATGAGAAAAAGCGGTGGTCTGTGCCGGTTCCTTCAGAAACAGGGTGAGGGAGGCAGTCAGCCTTCAGAAACAGGGTGAGGGAGGCAGTCAGCCTTCAGAAACAGGGTGAGGGAGGCAGTCAGCCCTCAGAAACAGGGTGAGGGAGGCAGTCAGCCTTCAGAAACAGGGTGAGGGAGACAGTCAGCCTTCAGAAACAGGGTGAGGGAGGCAGTCAGCCCTCAGAAACAGCTGAGAATAAACCTAACTTCCCTCCCATTTCCAGCTCCTCTCAAATAACCCCCCATTTCTCCCTCCGTGTAGTCTCCTGTGCTAAACAAAACTCAAAGCAGTTACTACCAGTCATAATGGAAACCTTCATATGTTCATTTAGAGTGCTCTTCCAGATATATGCACCTCATTGTTTTGGTGTTATTAAAGAATTACAGCATCCTTGTTTTGAACTCTAACTATTTTACCACAGATGATAATTACCATAGCTGCTGATTGGTGATAGAACTTCATGGCCTTTAACGATCATTGCCTCTCAAGGTGTCGACGTGCCATGTGTGCTCCTTAAAAAGGTCATCTAACCGTTAACAAGAGATCAGCCTGTTCCAGACAAATTCAGCAGCTTACTACACAAAACCGAACCCTGCACCAACACCACACACGCACACGCGCACACACGCACACAGTTAGTCTGAACACAACACATGCAGTTTAAACAACACACATAAACACACACCATTCTTGCTTTTTCCAGGGTCTGTGTAAGGAGTTCCATATTTAGGTTAATTAAGCTATACAACTATCATGTCTTATGTAAGATGACCAACCAGCAGCTCGCAAACTTTTGGCTGTCACCATTGTAGAGAATACCCTCGACCCACAGCTGTAGTGGGAAATGTTTGTAGAACTACTCATTTGATTTTGCTTGTTCACAGAGAGTCAGAGAGCAGTGTCCCACAACAAGCTGATGTACATCCAGGGATGAAGTCGGTGGAGGCAGAGCTTAAGGAGGCGGGATATGTACAAGCAGTGGACAGCACAGGTGTGCCACTGTGTCTGTCATGCCAGAAGCCCTGTTTGGAGGGAGGAGCCTCAGAGAGCGGCTTCTGCAGTTCGGCCTGTCAGGAGGAGCTCCGTCTACGCTCGTACCAATCACACATGCGTACGCGGGTTCTGGAAGCGGAGCAGGGCGTGTGTCAACACTGCGGACTCAACGCTCATGAGCTGTACCTGCGCATCAAGGACGCCCCACACACACACAGGAAACAGATCTTGGAAAGCACCTGGCTTGCTCAGCTACCTCTCAAACAGGTGAGTGTTTAGCTGGTCTAGGTGTGTGAACAGGTACTGTAGCTGCAGGAGAGAGTAAACATGAAATTGACCCTCTGTCCAGCGATGAATAGACATCAGAAGCTCTGAGGTTCACACACATTCATTTATGTACCTGCATTTGCTCTCTATTACCCCTTTTCCACTGCCGCGGTGCCGGTGCCCAATCGAGCACCGGGGCCGTGCTTTTCCACTGACAAAATACTGGTGCCGGAGCCGAAAAGCTGGCACCGGCACGGCACCACAGAATTGCTGGTCCCAAAAGTTGGAACCGCTGACGTCAGAGGCTATGCAAATAAAAACCACGCGAGAACCAATCAGTTCAGCGTTTGATGTGTTTGGTACGTGACGTTCTCTAGAGAGGCGGGAGTAACAAAAACGTCTGACCAAGTAGCGGTAGGCTAAAGGATATTTGTAGCATGAAAATATGTATATGATTAAAAGATGTATGAGCAACAATTTGTGTCTACATCCATATGGGCTGTTTTTTACATGTTACATGAACGTAGTCGGACCCAGAGTGGTAGAAAAAGACATTCTCTCTCTCAGCTCTAGCTTGTGCAAATAAACCACTGCAGACCTTCATTTAAACACTCGTTTTAACTTTTGAGCTAGGTGACAGACTTACTATTTTCATGAATTTTGCCCTCCGAGCGAAAAGTTATAGGACAAAATTCGTGAGGTGTTTCGCTGTGTGGAAGCCTAGCGTAAAAGTAAATTTATAAAAAGCAAGCAGATGCGTTCCGTCCGACATTATTTTTTCCCCACGGAAAATACCCAAACTTTCGCTATGTAGGGTTCGGTTCCCAAACCAGTGGAAATGTGGGCCGGTTCTCAAAAGGCACCAAGGCAGCACTAGCTCCGCACCGGCACCAGCACCAGCACCGGCACCGGCACGGGCACCAGCACCGTCCTAGTGGAAAAGAGCTATATATGAACTATTGTATTTACACTGGATTATAGAACCTTTTCTTATCAGTCAAAAAGAGGTCTACTGATGCCACTTACCAGTTAACTAAACCAGCTAGATGCACTGCCTGTCAGAGAACAGTTACTTTTCTCTGACAGGTGGTGCTGGGCACAAATTGCTTCATAAGACGACAAAATTGATTGTGACAGATATGATGAAGCCAAACCAAACAGCCAAATGAAATGGATCTAAAATAACACTGTGACATATTTTGCAGAGCTCCACAGAGACATCCACACCACTGACTAACGTTATCAGAGGGCATGGTGTGTGTGTGTGTGTGTGTGTGTGTGTGTGTGTGTGTGTGTGCATGTGTGTGTTAGTGTGTGTGAAGAGCTGATAGCAGTTATCTGTGAGTATATGCCGGGGTAGATAAACTATCAGCAGCAGACTGGGTAACCCTTCTGCAGGAAACCTGCAATAACACAGATATGGCCGACGATCCACTAAATGGACAATGCTCGCTCTCTTGTTGCTCTGCGTAAATAGAACAGTGGACCTGTCAAATTGGCATCGATTTTCCCACACTGCAACACTGCGAGCCAAGCATTTGATTTTTGTTTGCCGTTCTTCTTCACAAAGCCCCCCTCAGCAACACCTTCAAACAGATCAATGGGCGGATTTAGGGTTCTCTGCCTTTACCAGGGAATCAGCCCGAGTTGGCCGGTAATGAATTCTATTGGCTGGATCCAGGAGAAGGCTGGGCTTTACTGTTGTGGTTGAGCGGTACCACTGCCCCGGCAGATAAAGTGTGTCAGACAGGGGTTGGGGCAGGCTTTGAGCGCCATGGTATCGGGACCCCTGTGAGACAGGAGGTGATTATGGGAAAACTCTTGTGTGTAGGGGAAAGAGGTTTGATTGGCGGATTGGTGTAGGACTAGGTCCAGTCTACCGATGTAGTGTGGTAAAGACCTGGCTTCATTGCGTATTTGAAATGGTGATGCTGAACTCCACCTCACCTCAGATTCCATCTCTTTTCTCCTCGATGCTCCACGGCCTGTCCCTGCAGGAATTACAGCTGGATCAGAACCAGTGAGAGAGAAAGAACCAACTGAACGTAGTTAGAGGAAGAGAGACACTCCCATACGGCTTTCATTGCCCAACAACCACTCATTACACACCAGTCTGAACACACATAACCACTTACTCTGCCGCTCTTACACACACACACACACACACACAAGCACACACAGACACACATGCCAGCCCAGCTGCCAAAGATTCTTTGTTAATAGTGCAGGAAATAAGGGATTCTCTGTTGTTAAAGCATGTCGAGAGATCATGTTGAAGCACCACATCCACGCAACAGCGTCATTAACTTTTCATCTGTTCTGTCTCCCTCCCCCTGGTACCTGTCGCGATCCAGCTGAACGATATGATCCGTAACCCGGTGGAAGGCCAGTTCTGGCAGGTGGACCACATTCGTCCCGTCTACAGCGGCGGTGGGCAGTGTCTCCTTGACAACCTGCAGACCCTCTGCACCGTGTGTCACAGAACAGTACGACCATGCATCTACACACCCTCACGCCGCAGAAACAGTCTGTGTTTCCACAATACATAATGTGACAGGGCAATGCATCAGAGGCTCACAATAACAAACTGATTATGATGTCACAGTGACACGTAGAGCTAACTAAATCATGACGATGAATCCACTCATCATAAAGGTTAACGAAACACACCACAGAGCACATCATTCATTTTAATGTTTACACTCTACCATTCACGTTTTCCTGTTGTCTGGGCCTGTTGTGCTAATGTTTTTGAGAGTGCTGATGTGTAAAATGAAGAGTTTATATGTGGGGATTTTTTTTTGCAGAGAACCTCTCAACAGGCATCAGAGAGGAGCATCATGAAGAAAGGACAAGCCGCCAGCAAACTGGCCTCTGACATCACCAGATTCTTTTACAAGAAATGAGAAAAGCATCACTCACTCCTTACATCTCTAACAACCCAACACGGAGGTGCTGTGAAAACATGATGCAGGATGCTTTAAGAGTACCAATGTCTAGTACCATTCAAAAGAGCATATTTCTTAACAGTGACACGAGTGTGTGGACACAGAGTGTCGAAGCTTGGTTTATCGTGGGCATGTGTCTGGTTGTTGATTACGTTCGTGATGGGTCCGTCTCAATGGTAGCTGCTAGTTAAATTGTGAAGTTAAAAGTTGAATTTGTTTGTTTTCCTGGTGGGCGTTGGAGTTTGAAGGGGGGGGAGGGCAATGATTGAAAATAAAATGTGTCTAAACACGTCAGTTTTTGTCAGAAGCATCACTCACTTGACCGACCAAAAGCAGAAATGCCGGTGTGCAATTTAACGTAACAACGGAAACTTTTTCTGTCACCTCACGGAAATGTACTGGTGAAAACTTAACAGTATTTTGGTCCATCTGTGAGCACAGTTTTCTGCTCTTATAAGTAAACTCAATCAAGACAGCAGCGGAGGGGAAGTGCAGTTTGTTACTATGGAAACAGAGCTGAGTGATTTGCGCTGCTGAGAACATTGAGGCGTTTCACAGTTGACATTGTTTTGAGAAATGCTATGGGACAAATGAGCACCTTCTATCAATCTGAAGACTTCCCTGCAGTCCACATCATTACAGCCTAACAAATTACCCGCTCTGTGCATTTACACTAAAAAAAAAACGGACAGAATTGGAGGGGGGCAAAAGAATGTAAGAATGATGGATAGAGCAGCAAAACGGTAGAAAGAATTTATATGATCATTACCAGTCCGCTTTTGAATAATTTGCAGTTAAACAAGTCCTCAGATTGAATACAGTTGAGATAGATACATGATTCCTACTGTTTCAAGACTTTGCCTCCTTACACACATACACCTTTCTTTAATTAAAGCTTAAGAGAAAAAAATGTTTATCAGTGAATCAGTGACTGGCCAGGTCAGATAATGTGTCATCTGGCTTTACCTCAAAGACCCCCCCCCACCAAAAATTTGACTCAGCAGTCAGTTTTTCTCAGAGGAAATGCTCAGTGTATCTAGCTTCAACTGGTAACACTAATAACCCGCACACGTTCTATCAGTGCCATAGATTCTCTGTGTGTAGCTATAGCAGCAGATACCTAGCAAATCCAGCACTAAAAGACCTTATTCACGAACTTATCACCCTCACCAAATCTGTTTTAGCTTCACCAGCTTCAGACCAGCCTAGAGGAGCAAAGGGAGAGGTGACCTGCAGCTAAACCGGAGGAAGGTGCCCTATACCCTGTGTAGCTGCTAACTTTTGATGAGTATTGTGAGAATATGGACATTGGAACCGTACAGCCATTCTCAGATGGATGAAATGTGTCAGAGTTGAGGAGACAAAGCATTCATAGGCCATTCTAAACATTGAAATGAAAAATGATTTATGATTAAACACGAAATGGAATTGTGAACTGCCTTTATTTTATTGGTTCCATTGTGAGGTTGTTTTGTGCGTGTGTGTGAGAGCCAAATTATCACCCTGACTTGTGCTCTCCATTCTTCTCTTTTTACAACCACGTTTAAAACTTAGTATGAAAAATGAATGGTCTCCTGTGAATAAAGAAAGGCATGTTTTTCATCACACCATCCTCCAGTCCATTCACACAAAACTTCCCGGGGTTTCAGAGGTAAACACAATTGTGCAATTACCCTGCTAAGTCATCCACTAATCAATCAACATTGTCTGAAAGGAACACACAGTGACAATGAACCAGAGGTTCTGAAAAATGCAAATTACGCCCTTTTTTGTCAAACTTTTCATGAGATAATTTTCTACATAAATTTTTGTTCTAATGAGAGCTTGGCTTCTCACACAGGCCAGAACACATACACACACACCCCTGCAACGACTGCTGTCTGGAGGAAAACACACACACACCTGCTACTGCCAACAATTAAGTGGTGATACAACTTAAGACCATCACTACTACAGACGCAAGCAAGTTTACATATCCACAGCCATAATAATGCTGTTCACACTCACTCACTCTTTCCCTCTCTCTCTCTCTCACACACACACACACACACACACACCTTTATAACAGCTCAAGCTTTAATAAGGTGTGGAAGAGAGTGATACTGAGTGCCCAGAGGATGAGGGCATGCTGGGAGGGTTCAGCCACCCACATTCAAATGACTTTCTTCTCTTGTTTTTGTTTGTCTAACTCACTGGGAAGCAGGGAAAGAACACTAACCGTGGAATCAATAAAGGACACAACTCAACGCTGTCTCAGACAGACAGACAACTGATCAGGGCTCAGGGATGTAAAACTACTGCCTGTCAAAATCAAAGCACAACAACAAACAACCTCTCTCTCTCTCTCTCTCTCTCTCTCCTGTCTCCCCCCAATCTCTCTCCATCTCTCCAGAACAAGTGGGATGGCCTTTGTCAGTGTCCTTGAATGTGCTTTTGATTTGCCAGAGCTACTTCCTGTGATCTTCTGCCCAAACAGTCCTAGACATGTCCATGAATTGTGTGCAATAATGCTGATACACTTTTTGATGTATTCAGCAGAGGCATATTCAGTTGTATTGAATATATGTTTTCATCCTTATTATATGTCTCCATGTATTCTCACCTGTAACTGCATTCTGTATAATATGGTCAGTAGATACCTTCCTGATTTTAGTAACACTTTTGTCTTTAAGTGTGTTCAGAAATGTGGCACTGTTAGGTACATTCTTATTGATGATACATAAATTGATGTTTTCATGCCTAGAGGTGCTCAGAAAAGTGTAATGCTTTCAAGCTCTGGTCAGTGGTAATGAGGTAGTTGCTAAAGTGGGAAGCTTGTTGCTAGGGGAACAGGACTCTCCCCCTGGAACTCTGGCTATATAATTCTACAAGTGCATGGGAGAAGATGAGATGGTTACATCGACCTGTTTGACCTCTGCTTTGGGTCATGTGAATGTCATTCAAGGTCATTCAGTACTGTGTGTTAAACCTTACTTTAACTGATTCAGGATTGAGATGTTGGTAAGGGGACTCCTTAGCTCCAACCAATTAATAAGTGTAATCACTTCAGGGATTGAGTTCAGCCCTCAGGTATGAATATGAAACGGTAAAATCCATGCGGTTGATTAGTCTCACGGAGCTGCTCCCCTACAAAGGAAGAGATTTTCTGATACATTTTGGTCAGGGTGAGCTCAGGATATGAGAGATGAAAACCCTGTTTATTTGTGTGATTCTCTATCTGTACCTGTCAGACTGTGACGTGCTTGCAGTCTGTTCTCTTTTTCCAACACCGTTTTAACCGAAAATGAATCATTTGTATTCAGTAATAGGCACTATCCTCATTGTACTCAGTTCACGTTGAATTTTATTACAGGTAGCATTTTAATGTGTTACAATGAACTTTTTACCCCCTGAAAAGAAAAGCGTCGACCATTTTATAGGTTTCCGAAATGAATTCTTTCTTTAGAAACGAGCATTATTCATTTTATCCAGCCTTTCTTGTAAAAGAGAACAGCCAGTGAAAACAAGAAGTATAGATTTTGTTGCTTTGAACACAATTAAAGAAGCGTTTTCCTTCCGAAATTTTTACGGCCAGTTTTCCTAAACGAGTTTCTAATGACATACCACACATGCAGAATGCACAGACTAAAACGTTCAAGATGTTGTTGCAGAAAAAAGAGCATAGACGATTATAAAGTGCTTGGTGAAGTGTGAAAAACCTCTTTCTAATGGGCGTAATTTGCTAACGTCGTTTGATATACAGCAGGAAAAATGTCCTTCTTCTGTCGCACCGGCGGTGGTCCTACTTGCCGTTCTCTCTGTTTGTTTGGGCGTTTTAGAGCTGTCGTGTAGGATGCATGGTGCTCGTCGGATAATGACCAAAACACAATCAGTTCACTCAGTGGGGATCAGGCGGAAGAGGATAAGGCGCTTAGGATAGCTCACACTTTCCCCCAATCTGCCGCAGATTAATGAATATCACTTTAGCTGTTTTCCTCTACAATATTGCATTACCGCTACTGGCTTCAATTACCACTTCACGCTCTGCATCGACTCTGCCAGAGGGTTCACCCCTTTTTTTCTTTCTTTCTTTTTTTTTCTTTTCCACAGCTCCGAACCCCTCTGATGATACACTCTTGAGCCGAGAGAGTATGATTTAATATTGATTTATATGAGTAGTGAGAAAACCTCAGTAAACAATGATGCACAGTGACAGAGTTGTAGCCTCTAGCAGCCACTAAAATGATCACAGTGTTATGTAGACTCTGAAGTGCTTTTTTAAAATAAATAAATAAACTTCTGAATATTTTCACTGTAGACTGTACTGGAAGTGTCTGTGAGTTTAGTACAGCGGAATGTGTTTGTATGCTCATGACTTGACATGAGCACATCTGTCGGGGAAAAAAAACGTTATGAAAAAGGATACGAGCATTATTGCGGAGGGTTTTATTAGGATATTGTGTGTCTGTGCCACTTTCCGCAGCTCAGAGCGTCGGCAGTAGTTAAATATTCTTTGCGTCTGTGTTGGGGATAGGGCCCAGGAGCTGAGCCTCTCCCCATCATGCTCTACATAACTCAAATAGGTCAGTCCCTCACCGCCATAATTAGTTCAAACGTCAAAGGCTCTGAATTATAAATGAGATGGGAAGTCAATCAATTCTGCAGCTTTTCAATGTGGCTTTAAGGGGACATGAACACACTAAATATGCCCTGAAAGTTAGGCTACTGAGAGGCGCAACAGTTTTGAAAGCAACCAGCACTGTTTGGTGAGTTATCGTCTGTCGGAAATGGCCAGAAAGAACATGTCATAGTACTGAAATCCACCTGAGCTAACCAAACTTACGATAAAATGTCTTAGTTGACCAGAAGCACTTCAGTGTGAAGAGTGACTCAAACATGGCATTAATATACAACATTATCCGACTAGCCATGCAGAGTTTTTTTTTTTTTTTTTTTTTTTTTTTTTTACCATGTTATTACATTGTGTGTGTAAAATCAGAAGAGTGAAGGAATCACTGAAAACAGAGATTAGAGGGAGAGAGCTGTACTGATCTAAGTGAAATCTTAATGTGTTAATGAAAGCGTCATTTAAAAGCTCCCGAGCATGTACGTTGTTTCAGCAACAGCAGCAGAATGGTAATGTAAAAAGAAAGGAAAAGGAAAAAATAAACAGGTGGAGACTAACACAGACTTGTTCTCCTCACTCCTAATAGATAAAGTGATGTGGGTCTGTGCTGGTGCGGATGGGGACCAAGGGAACACATATGAGAGATAAAAAAAAAGTGTAGATTAAATAAGAGTCCAGGGAGCGTGTTGATTTTCAGGCTAACTTTGTTTGCTTTCTGACTCAGTTCTGCTGGGCATTACAGGGCAGGTTGCAGAGGGAGGATAAGGTTCTTCTGAGCAGAAATTTACTCTCTTCTCTCATCTTCACCAAACCCAATTTTATGCCAGCTATTTGACTTCTCTCTCTCCTCATGCAGATGCATCCATTAGAACAGACAGGTCCATCTGTATAATTATTCAACTCAACAAAATGTGCTTGACAGAAAAGAGAAACAAGACCATTAGAAATCATGCATAACACAGACAGATTTTTCTAGAAAAAAAAAAAAAAAGAAAAGTATTTGTTCCTGGGCGCGGACAGAATCTAACGGGTCAACTACTTTCCCTCCTATTTGCCACTCCATTAAAGAGCATTGAAAAACAGTCTCAATTGTGCCTGTCAGTCATGCGTCATACCCCACAATGTGAGCTGGCATTTTAAACCACAATCAGTCTCAATCCCACAGCCCAGGCTCTGGCTCCCAGACCCCCCATCCTGCCGCAATACCTCCGAACACTAGCACTCCAGCCAGCTCTCAGACAGTAAAAAGGCTGTCTACTACAGTACTTAACAGCTTAAGCAGGAACAGAGGAAAGCAGCAGTCAGAATAAACAGACTCCCTACGTGGCCAAGACAAGGTATTTTTTCATCTGTCAGGGGGATGTCAATCAAATTTACTGTAGTTTTAAGTGTCTTCTGCCCCCCTGGGCTGGCTGAGCTATTGCACTCAGAGAAGCAGCGGGGTCCTGTGATGCTCTTGCAGTGTGAGCAATTAATGTTAAAAAATGGCATCATTTTTAAATTGTTTGGTGGTGGCTTAGTAACCGATGCATGGTATGAAATGGTAGGATTTACAAATTAAGCAGAGTGAAGTTCAGCGGTGAATACACTGCACTGGCCACAGATTATACTGATTGTCTTCAGTAACATTCAGTGTCACAATAAATATCAGCGTACACAAGAGGATGTGTACACACAAATTTAAACTTTCTTTGACCACAGATGAGGTCATCTGACAGTTAAATTTAATGTCCCAAAAGCTGCAGTTCTTAAAAATAATGGACTATAGCCAGGAGAAGAAATATTTGAGAGATATCTGCACAGTTACTACTAAAGTGAACAATTATTTCCATAAAATATTCTCCACAGTGTGAAATGTTAGTGTTGTAACGACAATTTAGGACAAAAGAGATTTCTCACCTCAATATTCTGAGAGTCAGATGGGTTTGTGAACAGGCTCAGAAGTGTGTGTGTGTGTGTGTGTGTGTGTGTGAAAGTAGATCAGTTTGTTCTGGGTATTTGCTGAGTGTGTGTCTGTGAGTGTGTGCACCTGGCTAAACTACAGAGCACTGGACGATATTTTGAATAGCTCTGAGTGCAATCCAATGACACTCCATCGATCAGACTGTCTCATAGCTACAGAGGATTCTGACCTACTGCTGCTGCACATTTACCAGAATAACCGCACATGTGTATCTTAACAGCTCCATCTAGTGGGAAAGAGTGAAATTACGATGGACTGCTGCACCGCTAAGCAAATTCATGCAAATTTTGTGTAACATTATCCGGCCCTGCAAATACTGGGAATTAGTGATTAGACAGTTAAACATTCTAAACTCAAAATGTGAAGCTGTGCTACACCAGTCTAGCTTGTTAGCAGTATTCTCACAAGCAGGCTAGCAGTAAGCACTAGATAGTGAAGCTGGAACTAGCCCAAATACACACACACACACAGGGTACATATATTTTATACATCTACCTCGGTGCTAATGGTCTGTTCTGCTGTTTCTCAGTGCAGTTCTCTAGTTGATTTATATGAGGGAAGTACATGAAGTGCATGCGAGCAGATGAAATTCTTCTTAATTGCTGTTAGATGGGAAGGTTTTCACCTAATATGCCTTAAAATCAATTACAAGTGACACATTTATTTATTTATTTATTTATTTCAATTAATTCTGAAGTAGGGCTGAGCAATTTGGCCTAAAAATAAAATCTCATTTTTTTTTACAAATGGAAACTAATGTACAATTTCTTGTCTGCTCCCAGGACCTGTGCTATGGCTTTCTCCTGTTCCAACACTCATTCTACCATCAGTTGTCTTGAACCCCACCTGGCTGGGGACTCGTGATGAGGTTGTGAGAAGGTAGACCAAGCTCAGCCTGTACCACTGCCATATTTCTTCTCTTCTTCCAACTGAAGGAGCAGGCACTTACAATCTTTTTGCAAACTCCGATGGCACGGTCAATCTATAGATCTTTCATACCATTCACTATGAAAAGGAAAGAAAAAGGGAAGAAACCAAAAAGGAACATTTTAGAATGCCACCATTTAATCATTAATGTGACAAGGACAGCATCAACACATTGTGACAGTCTAACATTAATTACTTAAGCTTAATTCTGTTTGACAAAGAAAAAAAGTTTCACATTGTAGGTATAATTTCATTAATGCATAGCCTACACACACACACACACAATAGGATTACGTTATTTATGTACTTTTATATTCACAAAATATTTTATTAAAACGATGTTTTAGTGATGTTTTAGAAACGTTACAGCTGCATCAGTCCACTCAGTTCCTTCTTATACATCCTATGTAGCACTTTGTTATGTATTGTGTAGCCACTTACCGATGGCATTGAGTCCTGTGTCCAAAGCAGTGGAGGCTGGGACATTCAGATGGTCTTCTCAAAGCTTCCAGGGGGCCAGTGAGTCTTTCAGCCCTTGGGCTATTACATTGCCAGTGTGGTCGTCCGGGAAGTACGATGTCTGCAGGCACATGTTGCAGGGTCCATTATCTGTCAATAAAACGCACGGTCAGACTCATATATGGTTGTGGTTTGGTTGGACCATAGGTTCGTAGTGGTGTAGTGATAAAAACCTGTTTTGCTGCTGCTCTGCCACTCTGTTGGAGAAATATTACTCTCTTTTAAGATAACCACTGTAGTAACCATGATAAACAATGTAACAATTATGTATTCATTATTATAGGGGTGAATCAATGTAATCGTTTATATTAACAGCTATAACTATACAATCCTTTGTATTGCAAGAAACATCAAGTTCTCTTTGTTCAGAAAGAAAAGGCCTGTGTGGCCCTTTAGGGGACAGCATGTGAGATAAGGTTGGCGCCTCTGCCAGAGTGCTGTGGTCAGTCATAATATATGGGAAAAGAACGGCGCCTCTGCCAGAGTGTTGTGGTCAGTCATAATATATGGAGAAGGTGAAATATTCCAGGTTTGTGATATATCTTACTCCACCACTTAGCAGGGCAGTAAATATTGGCGACGACATATGGTAAACGTAAAGGAACTAAACAATAATAAAGTAACATAAACCAGCAATGAGGGGTCTGTGAAGATGGGCTGGCAGAGGCGCCCCACATACAAAGAGACAAAGTAATGTGTATCTTTTTTTTTGAGAAAACGTGTATAAAAACCGGTGCTTTGTGAAGGCGTCAGTCACTCCGCGGGACCTGACTCAGTTTGTTGTATGCCTTTTGAACTATACAATAAACTTACACTGCATCTGACTCAATGTTAGTCTCATTTGGCCCAGGCTGAGAATTTCACCCACAACTCTAGCTCTTGTTTTGTTATATAAATTCGGCGATGCATTTTCGGCGAAATGCTTGCGGCTGGGGAGCTGATATTTCGAGTCAATATTTTGCAGCATCTTAATGAACCCGTTTTTTCTACGGTATAGGGAACCATATCTTTTACGATGTAATATGTCACCGCATTTGTGATCGCCTGCCACGAGGGCCCTTTCTTGTCAAGGAATGACTGAAAATGCTGCTGCATTTTTTTTTTATTTTTTTTTTTTGCACGCGCGCGCTTTGCGGCTTGAACTGGCATCTGCATCTCATCACCCTTGTGTGCGCGATTTGTCAGAAGCACGGAAAGTGAACAACTGAAGGATCATGGATCAGAAGTGCAAGAGGATCATCAGGCCATTCTGGATGATCTGCCTGACAGCGCAGCCCAGTTCTACGCAGAACTGATGGGAAAACTAGAACGGATGAATGGAACTCTGGGATACCAGCTGAGGTATCTGGACAACATGCAGAACAGGCTAGAGAACGAACAGCATCGGATCCAGGGCTACCTGGGATGGGCAGGGAGCTCACGCACCTCCTTACATACATGCAACATTGGGAAACACAGACTAATCCTTCACATACAGCATATGAAAAACTCACAAACATGCATACTCACGAAAAAAGAAAAAAAAAAACTCCAACAGGAGCACGTGCATGATGTCACTCATAAGAAGAGGAGATGTGCTAAAAACACTTTTTTAAAAAATATATTTTTTCCTTGTGTGATAAGTTGTGCAGATGGTGTTCGCGAAAATTCTAAACCTTGCTGTTCTGTGTTTAGAGGGTTGAGTTTACATGCAGTCTGGACATGTGTGATACATGCTGGATATTTCCTGTTGTGTGCGGATCTGCTTTCTCCAGTGCTCAACTTTCTCTTACCTCTCTCTGCTTGTTGTTGTGCTGTTCCACGCTATTGCTAAGGTCAACCAGCAGTCAGCTCTTGACCTCCCCACACTCACTTTGCTGCTCTTTACTCTTTCACTGTGTGTGTGTGTGTGTGTACTTGTACAGCTATCCTTGTGAGGACCAGTTTGAGTTTTAGACCTTAGGAGTGAGGTCATTTTGGGAAAGTGAGGACATTTTGGCTGGTCCTCACCTCTTCAAAGGGCTGTTTGAGGGTTGAGACTTGGTTTCAGGGTTCAGGGTAGAATTAAGTTTAGGTTAGAGTTAGGGTAAGTGTTGGGGTTAGGCATTTAGTTGTGATGGTTGAGGTTAGGCTAAGGGTAAGGGGCTAGGGAATACATTATATCAATGAGCGTCCTCACAAAGATAGAAGTACAAGTGTGTGTGTGTGTGTGGTGATTCATTTCTGTTTTGATGGGGTGGGGGGGTGGGGGTGTGTGGCAGTTCTTTTATAAGGGTGTGTGTGAATGTATGTGTGTGGCAATTGAATTCTGTTTTGATGGGGTAGGTCTGTATGAATGTGTATGTGTGGTGTTTCTGTTATGAAGGTTGGTGTGTGTGCGTGTGTGTTTCGTTCAGTGTGCTTGTGCTCCACTCCAGCTCTCCATGCCCAAGTCCTCACTCTGCTCTAGTTCCGCTCGGACCTGGGTTTCCTCAGTAGTATCATTACTTGTGTTTGACATCACCTGCTTGAATCTGTTAGACTAGTATTAGCATCTATGTTTGATAATGAAATTTGCTCAGTGTCCTAAGCTACTATATTAACCTCACGTCAGCAAGCCAGTTCAAAGCCTCATAGCCCTGTGCACAAAGTGAGTGTAATATTTTACAAACTCTGTTTCAAGTTGTAACTCCCACAAATTGCATGTGGTAAGACAGTGGAGAAGCAGGGAATTCTGGGTGGCATTGGAGCAGCCTGAATCAGTAACGTTTCAGTCTCCTAAAATCTCACCAGAGGTGCAGGCTTTGTGGACGAGGAATAGTGTTGATGATGTGTCAAGATGGCTCCATCTCCCGCTGTTTGTTTTGGTATTAAAAATGTTAGTGTTTGTTAATGCTGTGATCATCTGTATTTATTGATCCTAAGGATCCTTTGCCTTGAAAAAAGAGCTTTTAGTGTATATATATAGCTTGAGATTCTACTCATTTATTCTGCTTAAATAAATGGAAATTAACCGTTGTGGAGCCCTGCCAGCCGGCTTGCTACAACTTGGACAACAACTTGGTCCACTATCCTGAAGACAATCCAAGAGAGCTTCATTCCACTCACTGAGGGACGAAACAAGACCAGTACCAGTTTTGGGCCCTGGTTGCAGCTGTAACTGGACATGCCTCCACTCAGCACTTCTGACTGTGAGAGTTGCACCCACCTCAAGTGAAGGAGCTGGAGGAGAGAATATCCACTCTATGTAAGATCCAGGAGGCTGATAGCCCATGGACACCCTTGTATGCGTTGGACCTGCAGCAACAACAGCCGTGGAAAAGCTGGACTCGACTGTTCCGTGGCGAGGTGCCATCTCTCCAGCTCTGCCCATTGATCCGTGGATCCAGCTAGGAGCAATACCAAAAGCACTCCTCAGCTCCACACTGCACCCACGGGAGCAGTGGACTAGAGGATGCAATCCCCAAAAGTATAAGAGATCCATCTCCTGGTCCCCTCTGTCCCAAGATATTCAGCTGAGCAACAGATTTGATATCCAGAATAAACAGGATTTTCTGCCGCTTTCTGGTCACCAGCAGCCTGTGGAAAGTGTCCTGAGATCACTGTTTAAGGATGAAAAAACGACAGCGCCGGTTTGAACTAAATTACACAAAGTCAAGGGTCATCCTGCCCGTGGAAGTAAAAAGTATCCCGTTTTTTCTACGGTAAAAGTAAAAGTATCACATTACCCTATGGTCTCCCCACAGAATTGGTGCACCTCAATGCGCTCAGCTTCCTCGGGCCGAGCCCCACTATCGCCGTGCCCATATCCTCACTAATAATTAGCAACTCCATTGTGAGACGTGTAAAGAAAAAAACAGGTAAAACTCTGTTTTTTCCTGGGGCTAAGGTCTCAGACATCACAGCAAAGATCCCAAATATCATGAATAACCACTACTCTGCACAAAACGTAATTATTCACATCGGAGTAAATGATATCCACAACCGAGTTGCTAAAACAGGATTTTAATTGCCTTTTTAACATACTGCAGGAATGTGGTAAAAAAATCTCAATCTCTGGTCCAGTCCCCGCCCTGAGAAAAGGCACTGAACAGTTCAGAAGGATTTTAAGTCCCCACACCTGGCTGCAGTCACCCTGCACAGTGCACAATTTTATTTATTGATAATTTTAATCTTTTTTGGAACCGCCCCTCCTTCCTTCTTTGGCCGGGACAGTTTTCATCTCAGTGGTCTGGTGCACGTATTCTGGTAGATAACATTTCCTACTCTGTATTAAACCACACCCACAAACGATTTACAGCGAAACCTTACCACTGTAGTACCACCCCAAATGACCCAGAACCAACAAAGAATCCGCTGACCCACCGCATCTCCCCTGTCTCACACAGCATTATTATCCTAAGCCCTACGTATGTATAGCCCTATAAAAATATCAACACTAATTAGGCCCAGACCTGGCAAGCTAAGAATCAACATTGCTAATCAACACAATCTAAGAAATATTAAACCAGCCAGTCAAGAGTCTAATGTACAACCTGTTAAATGTGCCTTGTTTAATGTAAGGTCACTATCAGGCAAAGCCTTCATATTAAATGACTACATTACCTCCAGTGGTTTAGATTTTTATTCTTGAATAAAAAGGCTTTGGCCTGGTGAATTCAGTCAGCTGATTGAGGTGTGCCCCCAAACTTTGAATTACTCACCTCTCTTAGGGTCAGTGGTCAGGGAGGAGGTCTGGCTGCAGTTTTCAAAGATAAATTTAAGTGCAGCCCTGTTGCCATGGGTGATCTGTCCAGTTTTGAGGCTCTAATGTTTAAAATAAATTGTGCCTCTCCCATACTCTGCCCTCTCATCTGCCATCCACCAAAAATATATCCCATGTTTTTAACAGAATTTTCAGAACTCCGATCTTCCATTGCTCTTGACCATGATAAATTCATTATTGTTGGTTACTTTAATTTCCATATTGATGACACTTCAAATCACCACTCTAAAGCATTTTTAAATATCACTGAATCGTACAACCTGGTTCAACACATTAAGGGCCCAACTCACAACCGCCACACATTAGACTTTAATGTAAATAATCCTTCTATCAGAGACCTTTCGGTGTCAGATCATATATGCATTTTGTTTGACACTGTGGTTCAGACTGTGGAAACAAATTACAAAAAGAAGGTACATTTTTGTGTTATTAATGAGTGCACAGCAGATACATTCATTCCCCTCTTTAATAGTGCCACGGACAATCTGACGTATAATTCAGATATAAATGACCTCACAAATGCTTTTCATAAGCTGTATCTATCCACCCTGGCCAAGGTTGCACCTCTAAAAACCCAGCTAAAATTGACAGCAAGATCAACCCCCTGGATAAACGGGGACATTCGGACTCCTAAAAGAATATGCAGGAGAGCAGAAAGAAAGTGGAAATCAAGTAAATTACAACTGCACTATCAATCATTAAAAGATTTATTACAGTATCATAATAACAAAGTGAAGGAGGCTCGAGGCCAATACCTTTCACAGTTAATCTCTGCTAATCAGCATAATCCACGCACTTTATTCAAAACCATCAATAACCTCGTCAGTCCCCTACAAACAACTGCAACTGCCTCATGTCCAGCAGAGTGTGAAAAGTTCCTTACTTTCTTTATTGATAAGATAAATATCATCAGAGCACATATAACTCGTCCTGCAACATCTCTGGATATTCCCGGCCCTCACTTGGAATTACTGAATTGTTTTTTCCCACATCACTACAGGACCTTCTTAACACTGTGTCACATATGGGCATGTCATCATGCCCACTTGACCCTCTCCCCTCTAAATTTTTGAAAGAGATAATGGATTCCACCACACCTCATCTGCTCACTATTATAAAGAGTTCCCTTTCCTCTGGATGTGTGCCTGACATCTTTAAGATGTTCAGCCACTTCTGAAAGGGCCAACATTCGATCCGGCTGACATACAAAACTTTCGGCCTATTTCCAAGAGAGTAGTTTTGACGCAACTGCTATAGGCACTAAGGAACAATAATATCTTTGAAAAATTCCAGAGTGGTTTTCGGAAATTGCACATTGCAACAACTTTATTGCAATTTAATAGCAAAAAAACAGAGGTTTTGATCTTTGGTCCAGAGCATCACAAACTACACATATAGTCCTCCCTTGGTTCACTTAGTACCAACAGCCAGATTATTATCTAAATCTAGGAGGTCCTGTCATATCACTCCAGTTTTAGCATCACTGCACTGCTTGCCCATTAAGTTTAGAATACATTTTACAATTTTGTTAATTACCTACAAAGCTATCCGTTGTCTGGCTCTTGAGTATAATAAAGAACTTTAACCCCTTACAGTCCAGCCAGGTCCCTAAGATCAGCTGATCAAAAACTTTTAGCTGTTCCATCGACCAAACTGAAAACCAAGGGTGACCGCGTGTTTTCAGTTACGGCTCCTCGTCTTTGGATCAGCCTTCTCCTCAGTGTGAGATCGGCAGACTCCACAGTAGCTTTTAAGTACCTCCTTAAAACTCACCTTTACAAGATGGTCTACACTTAACAATGTTTTCCTTCTCTACTATCGCACCACTTTTATATTTCCTCTTTATATTACTATTTTATGGTGTTTCATTTAATTTTATTTATTCTATTTAATTTTATTGTCATTACAAATCTTTATTGTGGGTGTTTTAGTATCATCATTTCTATATTTTTATATGCACTTCCATATATTTTGCACTTTTATCTGTTTTAAATTCAAGAGTTTGTTCTTTTATTGCCATTCTGTTTGCTTTATATGAGATCATTATATATCCGCTTTATATGAGATGATCTTTTATATTTGCATCTTATTTGTTTATGTATGTGTTTTTTTCTTTTACTTAAACTTCGCCTGCTTTATATGAGCTTATTTTATAAGCATTTTACTTATTTATATATGAGAACCACTCCAGCCTCTCTGCTTCCAATATGTCACCTCATTTTAGACATAGTGTCTGTAGGAGGGTGTGTGTGTGTGTGTGTGCATGTGTGTGGCATGATGGATTAAGACAGGGGTTCTCAAACTTTTGCAAGCCTGGCTCCCCCAAACTGCTATACTGTACTTGGATCCTCCTCCCAATTAGATAGATAGATAGATAGATAGATAGATAGATAGATAGTAGTGGTTGTATACTTATACTTATAGTTATAGTTAATAGTTATAGTTGAGGTATTCAGGACTATTACTATTATTACTATTACTATTACTATTATTAGTAGTAGTATTATTAGCCTTTATTATTATTATCATCATTCCTACAAAGCCTGCATTTATGCTAGGTCTCAGCTCAATGTGAAACATGAGCCTGCTTTGTTCTGCAAAGCTGCTGAATTCTCAGTTCAATTTTGGATAAACACAGCCTAAGGTCATCCTCAATCTGAGCGCGACTGTGGTATTTTGCTCTGAGTACAGTCAGTTTGGAAAAGCCTGCATCACACAAGTATGTCAAAGTGTAAGGGAGGAGAGGTTTCAGGGCCGCATCCGAGAGTTGGGGGTATTCCCACATCAATGCTACCCAGGGCTTCCCAAGGTCACAAGAGAACAAGTGCCAAAAAGGTGCTTCAACCTTCCATCACTCTTCCGCTCAATAAGCTGTTCCTACATTTCCTGCATGCTGTGCAGACAAACGGGTCCCGAACGCACGTGAATGAACTGTAGTCCTCGGTAAAGTATGAAGCGAACTGCTCCTTTAATGCAGTTAAGTGATCAGCAGCTGAGAGAAGGGGAGGAGAGAAATCGGTCCCGCTTAAGTCAGCAATGAAATCTGCAAGGTTTGGGAACATTTCGTGATTTCCAACAATTATCCTGTCAAAGGTTTTCCGACGAATGCATCCACTTTGTAAGCTAGGAGCAACACTCTGGCATCTTGGCCTTGCAGAGACAAGGTCAAAGTACTGAGTAGGGATGGGCAGATCGATACCAAAGTATCGATACTTCCAATTACAATGGTTCAGTTTTGAGAATTGATTCTCATATTAAAAAAACTGATAATCGGTGCTGTCTTCCTGTCTTTAAGTAGTCTTCACTACACACACACACACACATATATATATTTACTGTATATATGTATATATATATATATATATATATATATATATATACATATTTTATTCATTTTTTAAATTGTTTTGGAACTACTTTCCCTTCCACCTTCTTGCTCCGCCCCCCGCCCCCACCCCCCTCCCACCCACAGTTTATAGAAGGTTAGTAGTGAGGCATACAAAGAAGCAGATTCTGCCAGTTAGTGGCAGGGGGTTAATGAACAGTGCTTTCCCCTCCCACAATATCTTATCTTATTAGATGTTACTGTTTTAAAGATAAAGGTCTCAGGTTCCGTATGGTGCGTTCCATTTGAACTTAGAAGTCGGAATTTCCGAGTTCCCAGTCGGAAATTTCAACGGGAACACCCCTGAAGTCGGATTTCCAACTCGGAAAGTCGGAGGAACCTCACCAGCCCCGTCTTAAAAATCCAAGATGGCTGCCCCCATGTGGTCAATTCGGGTGTGACGTCATCCCAGCTCCGAATTCCAAGTTCCAAATTCCGAGGCAAATGGAATGCAGCATAATACCTTCAGGAATTATCACAGTGAGTACATCGATGAGCCAAAACATTATGACCGCCTGCTTGCTACGTTGTTGGTCCTCCCTGTGCCGCTGAAAAAGCGCCGACCTGCCAAGGCATGGACTCTACAAGACCCCTGAAGCCGCTCTGGATCGGACTTGTTGGTCCAGTACATCCCACAGATGTAGGACTTCAATCCAAAGTTTTTTTTTAATCGGTTTGTTCCGAGCAGAATCGGTATTTAACATTTCTGGTTTTGTGTTCCACCTTAAAATTATCGTTCCCAAACCGGTTAGAACCAAATGAAATACCGGTTAAGACCATTCCATGTTGGACTGTGTGACATGACAATACGTATCGTTCAGATGGTCTAAAAATGTCTACGGATAGATATTTTATTCTTTAGTCTCTATCGCTACTGTCACAAAACGTTACAAATATGCACTGGATCACTAACAAGGAGCACTGGGGTCCAATCTGCCCTAAGGTCGAAATCCACTGTGGCCTCCTGGTCATTTGACTGTTTTGCGATGATGGTCAGTCACAAACGTTTAAATGGCAAAAATGAGAAACCTTAGGTTACTTGCGTAACCCCGTTTCTCTGAGTAGCATGAGTGAGTGCCCACAGTGTGATCTCATCAGAAGCTCCTATTACATTCTGCCAACCAGGATTGGCTGGAATTAAGCATGCCAATGTCAGGGGAGTGTGGAGACTCCCCCTTTATAATAGGGCTTGACACTGCGCTGCCATTCATTCAAAAAACGTTCAGATCTTCTTCGCTATGAATGCACAAGGAGGGTGGTCTGGTGAGACACTCACTCATGCTACTCAGAGAACCGGGGTTACACAAGTAACCTAAAGTTTTCTTTCATAGCATTCGTTTCATGTCTCACATTGGGAAAAATACAGACTCCCAGATTGCTAGGCAGATGTTACAAAGAAACTGACTGTCCCAACATCAGTCTTACTGAGATTTGGCCACACTAAGCACCAAATGGGCTAATGGGGAGGCCATAACATCAAGTCTGTAGAACCTGATGAAGGTGTGTGGGGAGGCCCAGCTTGCTGCGGTGCAAATTTCCTGAATGGAGATCCCTCTGAAAAGGGCACATGAGGTGGTGAGACCCCTGGTAGAACGTGCACACAGCCCCTCTGGCGGCTGCAAACCCCAAGAGCTGTATGCAAAGGAATAGCCCCCACAATCCAGTGAGAGCGCTTCCCCAACTGGTTCTTTGCCCAAGACACAAACAGCTGGTCACTTTTCCTACAGCTTTTGGTCCTGTCCATGTAGATGCGTAAAGCCCACACTGGGCACAGCATATGTAACCACTGATACTCGTCTGAGGAGAAAGGCGGGGGGATAGAAGGACACAAGGTCATTTGGGGAATATATAGCACTTTAGGCGTAAAGGCAGGGTTAGGTTGTAAGGTGGTCCTTCCATTCCCCAAAGCAAACTTTGTACACGCCTGATGTACTGAAAGAGCATGAATCTCACCCACTTTAGCTGAAGCAAGTCACACCTGTTCCATTGGTTCAAAAGGTGAGACCAAAGGGACATCCAATACGGTGGGAAGGTCCCAGGATGGGACCAATGGTTTAGAAACTAGGAGTTTACGGTGTGCACCTCTCATGAAGCGGCAGACCCAGGGATGTTGACCCACAGCCTTCCCCTCAAAACCGATATGGCAGGCAGAAATAGCTGCCAAGTATGCCTTGACAGTGGAGAAAGCCTTCCCTTTGTCCATCATGTCTTGTAAGAAAGACAAAATCACAGCCACAGAACACTGAAAGGGAACTTCCTGTAAGTCTGAGCACCATTTCTAAAAAATTGACCATTTACTCTCATAAAGGGACCTTGTTGAGGGGGCTCTGGCATTCTGGATGGTCTCAATAATGCGCATGGTCCTCAGATTGAACCACTCACGGGCAAGGCCCATAGAGCCAGCCACTCTGGGTGGGGATGAAAAATTTCTCCACGCACTTGAGACAGCAGGTCCCTGCATATTGGCAGAGGCCATGGCTCTCAATAATGAAGTTGGGTTATCTCTGACAGCCAGTGCTTTGATGGCCTGTAAGGAGCTTTGAGAATCATCGACAGACCCTCCTCCCACACCCTGGCTACGGTTGGGAAGATCAGAGCTATTGGGGAAAATGCATACAAAAGAACATGAGGCCACTGGTGGGCCAGTGCGTCCACCCCCAGAGGTGCATTCTGATCGTGAAGAGAGAAAAAAAGAGGGCACTGAGTGCTCTCCCACATCGCAAAGAGGTCCATGGATGGCCGTCTGTAACGCTCCCAAATTAGACTCACAACGCCTGGGTGAAGCCTTCATTCTGCATAAAGGGGGTTTCCCCTGGACAGAAGATCTGCTCCGCGGTTCAGTATCCCCGGCACATGAGTGGCCTTCAGGAACAGAAAATGTTTGCTGCTCCAGACAATCAGTCTGTGTGCCAGCGTGTGTAAATGAAGGGATCTCAGGACCCCCTGTCTATTGATATAAGCCACTACTGTGGTGTTGTCTGTCAGGATTAACGCATGATATCCCCTCAGAAAAGGGAGGAAATGTTTCAGTGACAGATGAACTGCTAACAATTCCAGGTAATTTATGTGAAATGAGCGCATCTGAGGATCCCAGATCCCTTTCACTGCTCTCCCTTTGAACACAGCCCCCCAGCCTGACAGGGAGACATCTATTGTGACCACTTTCCTGCACAAAATAACCCCCATAGGCACTCCCTGAGTCAGGAAACCCACCCTTCTCCACGGGATTAGTGCTATTGTGCAGGCTGCCGAGACGCTCACCCTGTGGGAGCCCAGGCGGCGTGGGTCTAACCTGTGAGAAGCCACCCAATGCTGCATTCCCCTCATGTGCAAGTGTTCCATTGGGACCACCACTAGGGCTGATGCCATCAGCCCCAGCACCCTCTGGCAGCAGCCTCTGAGAGACACAAATTTTCCCCTGCGAAAAAGGGCTAGACAGTCTTTGAGTGTCTGTAACCTTTCTCCAGTCAGCCTCACTCTGGCCTGAGCCAAGTCTATAAAAAGGCCTATAAATGAGATTGTCTGACAAGGAAGAAAAACACCCTTCTCTAGATTTATTTTGAAGCCTAGATTCACCAAGTTCCGCGAGTAACTGTGTGTGATCTGCTGCTTCTTGCCGGGAGGATACTGCAATAAGACAGTCGTCAATAGACATGGCTATTCGGATTCCCCGCCTCCTAAGTGGTCCCACTGCTGCTTCAGTGCATTTTACAAACACTATTGGGCTTAGTGAGAGATCAAAGTGGAGGACAAGATACTTGTAACTTGTCCCCTGGAAGGCGAATCTGAAGTACTTCCTGTGTGGTGGGTATATTGGGATGAGAAAATAAGCATCCTTGAGGTCGATTGAAATGAACCGATCGCCCGGGCGCAGAAAAAAAACGCAGCAGAGATGCGTGCGTTAACATCTTGAATTTGTATTTCCTGAGGTGCTTGTTTAGATCTCTGGCACAGCTTCAAGGTTTCATCCTCCCTTTTTCTCTCCTCGCACCTCTTCTGCATTGACATGACCCCCATACCGAAGAGGCCCTGGGGTGTTATGGGGGTGTCGAGGAGGTCCTCCTTCTCCCTGGTGGACAAGGTGGTGAGGTTCAGCCAGTGTGCTCTCTCCTGCAGGACCATCAGCCCCATGCCTCTGCCCTGTGACTGTACCGCTACGTTGTGCAGGTGGAGGCAGTGGTCTGTAATGACACGGGTCAGGTGAAACCGTCACCTCTGCCTCCAGCTCAGCCTGGTATGCCATTAACAGAGAGGTGGCATTGAAGGCCTGGACCAACAGTGCAGCCGCCTTGTAAGCCTTGTCTATAAGGCTGGATTGAAAATGGTCCGCTCTGGATGGGAGTGCGTGCCCCAGTGATGACAGAGATGTCTTTGGGTGGAGGTGAGCTGCACCAGCAGGCTCCACTGAGGGCAAGTTGCGAAGAACGTGGCTCTTCATTCCCCTACAGTCGAGCACAGAGCTGCCTGCTACAGGATGCTTCTCTCAGTAGGGTTTGTTGCACCAAGAGAAAGCAAACTCCTCTAGCAGTTCAGGGAAGATCGGCAGGTGCTGTTTTCCCGTTCTCTTGACTTTGGGTAATTTTTTGCTGTTATAGCGGGACCGCATCAATGACCTGAACTTCAGGCCATTGGATTTCGAGCTTCGCAGCAGCACATTTGCACATGTCCTGCAAGTCGAAATCCAATGTGGGAGAAGGCGAGTCCCCGTCTCCCTCCAGAGCCACTACTAAGAGATGGGGTTTTTCAACCTGGCTTGAGAATGCCAATGAGGAGTCATCGTCATCATCCTCGTCTGACATGAGGAGCGCCGACCCACTATTGGAATCCTGCCCTCCCCCCAGATAATCCAGTGGACCTGTCTTGAGTTCCTGAGGAAGTGGGTCTGAAGTTGAAGTCGAGCTGATCCCCCCAACTCGGTCCAGCTTCAGTTTCGGAAGCCATTGTCTCAGCTAGCTCCATTGGCTCCTGATGCCACAATGGGTTCGCCACTGGACAAATTCGTGTGATGAGCAAGCCAGCGATAAAGCACTTTATGGAAGAGTCGGCCACAGTGAGTGCACTCTCCCGTGGGCTCGAAGGCGACTTGGGCGTGCTTCAGATCAAGACACATCACACATATTTGCTGAGTATCCCAGTTTGATATTTTATTCCCACAGGGACAGGTTCGTATATTATAAAGTAAGGGCAACTTTACAGCGTGCACACACTGTGGTTCTGAGAACAGTCATGTGGACTTCAGTTTCCACAGAAGCATATTAGGCTGTGTCCTGTCATTTCGTTGACAAATGCAGGAGTTTGTTTTAGAAACCTACTGTTTCTATGGACAACATACAGCTGTCAACATTAGCTTACAGCTACAGATGAATGGGGCATAACTCAGAGGGTGGTAGCAGTTGTAGCAGACAATGGCGCAAATATGGTCTCGGCAGTGCACAAGGCTTGGTGGAGGCACTACCCCTGTTTTGCCTACACCTTAAACTTGGTCGTAAAAGATGGTATTAAAGCGGTCCCTTAAGTTGTTCAGCTCCTGGAAAAATGCAGTAGCACTGTATCATTTTTCCACCACAGCACGAAAGCCACAGAGAAGCTCAAAGACATGCAAAAGCGACTGAAGGTGCATAAACTGATTTAGTCAGTGGAAAAAAAGGTGGAATTCTGTATTCTATATGTTGGAGAGCTTCCATGAGCAGAGGGAAGCAGTTACCACAGCACTCTGTACACTTGGAAAGAGCACCCTGTGCTTAAACACTGAAGAGCTGTTTTTGATCCACCTAATCATTTAGGCTCCGAGACCCTTCGAAGAAGCAACGCAGGAAATTTCTTCCGCAAAATGTGTCAGTCAGAAGTGATTCCCCTTGTGTCACTACTTCTTAGAGTAGCCACTGAGCGTCAAGGTAGCTCCCTTGCCAGAGAACCAGCACAGCAATGTCAACGCAGATTTGCTTCCAGCACATTCTGCACATTCTTGGACATGCGATTTAAAAACCTTGCAGAGACAATGTGGAAACTATAAAAAAAGCAAATCCTTACTGAAATACAGGAAGTCCATCAGCCCACTTTAGAGTCACCACCACCACCATTGGTGGAAAGAGCATGATCAAACATTCCCATCCCTAAGCAGACTTGCAGCAAAATACCTGGGAGTCATTGCTTCATCTGTCCCCTCAAAGAACTTTTTTCAAAGGCAGGAGAGTTAGTGAGCCAAAGGAGAAACAGGCTGCGGGGGGAAAATGGTAACAAACTGTCATTTCTAAACAAAAACTCACAAACGGGGAAAGAATGAATGTAGATGTTTTATTTAATTGTGGAGGAGGTTTGGGTTTTATTCTAGATTTTATTCATATTGTTGATTTCACTTCAAGGTACCTGATTACCCAGATTTTCTGTTTTCAGTTTATATGAAGAATAACTCCTGAAAGGATACGAATATAAATGAACATTTGTTGAAGATTCTAGAACTTATGTGAAAAATAACTCCTGAAAAGGATACTAATGTAAATAAACATTTGTTGGACATTCTTAAACCTGAGTTTTATAATTGCTGTTATTAAAAATTAAAACAAAATAGAGAAGTCTGATCTTTTGTTTTTCATACTAGTTCCAAAGTTTTCAAATACAACACTGATGTCTGCATTTACCAATTCTCATCATAAACACAACAAAGATGTCCTGTTTTTGTGTACACAAGAAGACTTTAAATTATCAGTATCAGTATAGGTATCAGGATGTATTACACACTCTTGCCATTCCACCGCATGTCTCTGCCACAGGTGCTGGAATAAGTTGGTTGTGCTCCCATGTCTCGCAATCGGCTTTCTACAAACATCACTTCGACTTAAACTACATCTTTAACTAGCATTTCGTGCGTAGTTATAGAAGAGTGTGGCTCTTTCAATAATCACTCATTTACCAATAAGAATGCAGTATTCCCAATAAATATTGCTGATTAAAATAGTATAAATGTATCAGAGTACTGTAAATCTTAAGTTATAATATAAGACTGGAGACAAATTATTTTCATGGTGGTTTATTTGACAATAATCCATCATGTCCATCCGCTTTGACTCAAATTCAAGGCTATTACAAAGAACTGAGACATCAAGAAATGCACTTTACTGCAACGTAACGTACATAAACATAACTTCATTCATACATCAATCACCTGCATCTCAGTTAGAGGCACCGCCTTTGGCTTTTAGCTAATGGTCAGTTTCAGAGGTCAAAGCAGTAAAGTGAACCTCTTTCCTCTGGCCAATGAGAGTCGGAGAACATATTTTCACAAGCCCCCGCCTTTGTTATCAGTTTATAATGTCCAGTCGAAACCAGCCACACCAGCATACATAACTTTTCTTACCACCATCTGACCTGTTAACACTTGACAGCTAATGACCATCCTCCTTAGCCATATACAAGGCTAGGATCTCAGCCATTTACAATGCGCCAATGCAACACTGAAACAGATATGGTGTAACAAGAGATAAAGTACTAGAGTGACATCACACTGGTCTTTTAATGCCATTTCCTTAGTACCTCCAAGTCAGGGAAGAAATGGTACTTCACAAACTGGATGGAGAGGTTCTCTTCCATGATCTTTTAACCACTCAAACTTGTCAGCGTTGCATGAAGGGGCAGGGGGGACTACTACAGTGCTTGTGTGTTCAAGCACAGACTGCATGTCTTCTTTTTCCCCACCTAGTCAATATGAGGGAACCACCCCCCCCTTCAAAAAAAAAAACAAAAAAAAAAAGAAACTTAACTTCTAGAGCCAGAATATCAAAAGTTTACACTGTTATACAGATATGTAATATGTAGATGTTATGTTATATCATTAAACATCTCCAAACCTGAGCATCCAAAAAAAAAAAATATATAAAAAAAATGCGAAGAGTTCTCTGCATCTCCACCGTAAACAGTAATTAGAATCCTATTTTATCCCTTTGATTTGTAAAATCAAACTCAAACATAAGAATAGAGACAAATATAAAACCCATTTCATATCTGCATGACCTGTGACATGTCTTCATCTGTCTTTTGCCCTAGAGGCTGAGGAAATGTGAGGGAATACAGCATTACAGATAAAGGTCTATCTATACGGAAGCTTCAAACTCTGGATATACTGTTCATTTATATGATAGAGCCTTCACTTTATTTTTTTTTTAGGTTTTTTTTTTATATTATGTGTGTGTGTGTGTGTATGTATATATATATATATATTTTTTTTTTTTACTGTGAAGAAGAATTTAGTATGAATTGACCCAGAGGTGAATATGAAATACCATGGACTGAATGATTATCACATAAAATCATTTTAAAATCTTTTTCTCCTTTCTTTCAGGCCTTTTCCTCAAGAACCCTTTTTTTCTTGGTAATATTCCCCACCAAACGTTCTTCCTCATTTTAAAAATTCATCTGCTGAGCGTTGAACAGGGAGTCAAGCATGTTGAGTGTGTCCTCATAGTTCACATGTTGGCCATTTAACGGCAGTGTGGAGCCGTGACTGCTCTCAGAGCCATGACTCTCTACTGCTCTCCTGTCTGCTTTCACTGCTGAGCCCAGCTGACCATATCCTAGTGACGTGGGTGGGACATGGGCATGGCCAAGAGGGGGCTGGGCATGTAAAGCTGAGCTCTGATTGGTGGACTGGCTAAGGGTTTTAGAGCTGCGGTGAGATTTGGCAGAGTGGTGGCTGAGGTTGACGTCAGCGTGTGTGTGGTGGATGTGTTTAGACGAACGCTGGCCAGAGTGCTCTCTGTGTTTGTCTCTGCTGGAACGCGGGCTTCCGTGGCGGTTTTTCCCGTCGCCATGGCGTTCCGACGACACTTTGATTTTCATCTTCAGCTCCTCTGGAGCCACGCTGCCATTCTCAGCGTGCCGACGCTTCAGAGAGCCACTCTTCACCGCCCGCTCCTGAGATGACCCAGAGTACTTCATCCTCATTGAGGACGAGGACGAGGATGAGGAGGAGGAAGAAGACGCCTCAGTCACATGTCTCCTGTGCTGATCAGACTGGCCGTGTGACTGAGGCTGCGTGTAATCAGCCTCTCCCTGCCTGCGTCTCTGAAGTGCCAGCTCTGCCGCGTGTTTCTCTCTGTATTTATCCAGAGTCAGCTTCTGAGGAGCCAAAACCGCCGGTTGGCCAATGCCTGAGCTCGCTTTACCCAGGGAGCCGTGCATAGAGCCCAGCCCATCCTGGCTGACTGCATAGGTGTCCGATTGGCTGGTAGTAGGGAAAGGGTAGGTGGAGATCTGCAAGTTAGGGATGCCGTTCAGGGCCATGGCCCCGCCTGTTTGAGTGGGCAGGTCCAGGGGGAAGGAGGAGGAGGAAGAGGATGATTCAGAGTATGGGCCCCCAGAAATGCTCTCAACCAATGAGCCTTCCTGTAACAGGGAGGGTGCCTGGAACGGTGTGTCCACTGATTGGTTCTCTGTCTTGGACTTTTTAGCGGCTTGACACGCCTGTCAATGAAAGACCAAGAGGGGGACAAAAAAACAGGTGAACACTGAAATTGTCCAAACCCTTTTGGCACCAACTGTGTCAGGCCTGATACAGTAAAATAAAACATTTTCATTACACATATCGAGGTGAGCATACCCGCCAGTTCCTGATTCTTTTTAACCTGCTTGGCGTCTTCTCGAGAATCTGCAGGAACTCATGAGTCAGCTCTGCAGAGAGAGAGAGAAACGAGCTATTAAGCGTTCGCCATCATGATCTGATTCAAGTGAGTTACGGATCAGGCTCTGGTTATGCTTTATTTCAAACCTGCGGGAGAATCAGAAAAAATATAAAGCTATTATTCTGCCGGTGATTGTAATTGTGCACATTCATTGTAATTCAAAGAAAATGTATTATCCACTCATATTCAGCTGTCTCAAAGAAAACAGAACAGCCTAGTGTGTTAAAATGACTAGTCAAATGTGTTTTCACATTTGCCCTGGTTGCCCATACATTTCTTTGTCACTGCAGTGTTGATATTATTAATAAAACAACAACAAATAACAAAACTGGACCTCATGACTACAGACATAACCCAAATTTACATGCCCCTATATTTAAAAAACACTACTTCATAAAATAAAACTGGCCAGAGACAGATTTGTACATATCATTTTAATGCTGCATGGAGGAGGCAATGAGGGACTGCATCACTTTAGGTACTAAAGTCCTTTCCCTCCCATTATAGTTTTTTTTTCAGTTCCCACAGACTGTGACAAATACTATACTATATTTAGAAAAGACAAACAGGCCATTCAGCTTTGGGCTGCTGGCTAGGCAGTGGCGGGAAAGCCAGTGATTCACACAAGACAGTGTGAAGTCATGTGATTGTTCCTGACCAGTCAGTGGAAATGTCAGATGCTGGTTGGCATGAATACAACCCAGTCAGTGGAAAGCGATTCATCACACCGCTGGAAAGCACTGTTCGACGGCGCATCAATGATGGCAGCTAATTCATCATTTTATGAAATTCAGCAAAAAATCACAATTTTATGAAACAGCACTCAGTCAGAAGTGCAACCCTAGCGCCGTTAAGAGCTAAGGGAAGGCAGGGTATAATCTTTGTGGCTTTAGGTCTGAGTTCGGGGTCTTTGCCTCGGGATTGACGATATAAAGGTTTAAGGACACACTAAGGAAGGTCAGGTCTTCTGGTTTAGGGACTTGACTTACGGTCCAATAGTTGCAGGGTCACGGTGCTGTCCACATACTCCCACCAGTGTTTCCCGTCAGAAGAGATGGGAATCTCCCAGTTGGACCATTTACAGGCCAGGTGGATACACACACACGCTACGACAGTGGGCTTATGCTGCAGGCAGAATGTGGTCAGGTGCAGGCTACAGGTGAATGTTCCACAAAAAAAGAGCCATAGACAGACAGAGAGACAAAGATAAAGAGACAGAGAGAGAGAGAGAGAGGTAGAGAGAGAGAGAGAGAGAGAGAGAAGAGAGTGAGACTTAATTACACACATCTCAGACTTAAATTAATTTCATCCAAATTGATTAGTGATAAGATATGTCAAACAGTGCTCCATTCTAGATTTCCATGCAACATTAATGTGATTAACAAAGTCCATTCAGTCTAGTAGGTGCTGCCAACAGATGTAAATTATGCTTCAGTCCTGTCCAAGTACCATGTAACGTTTTGCAAAACACATATCAGGACTTGTCTGTAACTGAGTATCCTTTTTACCTTTCCATTTCATTAGACTGATATTTGTACAGTCCTGAAAACGTAGCCACACAGGGCAGAAGTCTTGCCTATTAAAACCAGTCACTCTCACATGCACATTAACATTTGTTTCTTGGTAGAGTTGAAAATTCTATTCAGTGTGTCTCATCTTGTAAAAGGAGACTGTAGCAAGTGTAACCAAGCTTAAAAAACCAAACACTGTTTTAAATATTATTAATCTTTTGAATCCAGACACTGCACACAGTTATTGCACAGTGTGGAGTTAATCTCATCATCCAGTGGTGCGAGAGAATCAACAGCGAAAAACCTGCAGGACTTAAACCATTATTACTGAGGATGGCCACAAAACACAAGCAGGTTTGGAAAACAAACAAAAAATAAATAAATAAATAGCCTGTGTCTTCTACCCAAAAGAACAATGAAATGTTTTAGAAATAACTATGGATAGCTACATTGTTTATTCTTTGAGTTACTGCTCACAGAAAACAATCTGTGTTGTTACTATAGGAATGTGGTCACATAAATCATCCCACACAAATCTTAATTTATTAAGAAAAGATGGATAACAAAGACCATTCAGTTAGCTACATCTTTCTAAGCTGCCTGCTATATTAAAAAAAAAAAAAAAAAGTTTCCACTTACCGGGACAATCTCTAAGTTTATCTTTGCAACGCTTAGCTGATATTCAGGCTACCAATTGTGTCATTAGACCTATGCACTCTGAACCAATCAAACTTGAGCTACAGCACCGCTGCTTTCCGCCTGTCCGTGCCAACCGTGCCACTCCTACAGTACACCGCAGCGCACCGGGCACAGGGTCACCTGCATGGCGACGCCCAGCGCCCAGGCACATAGAGGGCGTTGGACAGCGGACGGGGAACCCTGTAAAACAGGAAGCTATAGGGTGCTATTGCAGTGCAACAAAGAGGGTCAGGATAACAACCTGTTGGTAGCCATGAAATACGAAGTCTGTGCCAAGTCCTTGCTTGCTGTGGAGCGAAGAGAGAGCAAGAGAGAGCGTGAGAGAGAGAGAGAGAGAGCGTGAGAGAGCGTGAGAGAGAGAGAGAGAGAGAGAGAGAGAGAGAGAGGTTAATTTTCCATGAAATAGTCTATCAGGAACTGTTCTACATGCCACACATACTTTAAAACCTGCTTCACTTACATGACTATAAAACACTGCTTTTTTCTTTGTGGGCAAAAACAAACAAACAAACAAAAAAACAGGGCATTGAAGCAGAGGGTTTGTGAGCGGACTGATAAGACAGACAATACAGGAGGAGATAGCTACCTCTCACTAGCTGGGAACATCTCACCACATCAGTGTGAGGATGATCAACAGTAATCTCAAAGCCTGAAATGAAACCAAATATTAAAATAGGACAAACACAAAATCAAATTTAGTCAATGAACTTCCCCAAATTCCAGACAGATTTCTAAGCAAACATATCACAAATATCCTGCTAATTAAAAATGAGCACGGTTGTGTTGAAGACAAAATGAACTGATTAACCAAGTTCCAAAACTTTATGAACTGTCTCTTTGCTGAAGAGATGCTTAACATTTCAGTCAGTTGGGCTTTAGGTTGACTGATCACACCTGATGCTCTCACATGCTGGCCAAACACAAGAACATAAACTACAGTCCACAATTTCCTTTAGAAATATACGGCAGAAAACCACTGTGACATTGAAACTGTCATGAGGCACAGAAGTATGAGTGTGCAATGGGGAAATATCTGTTGTGGTGTCCAATCTGAAAGGTACCACATTTGGGAAATTGCTACAGATTCTCAGAGCACTTCCATCAGCGTGTGCAATAACCATGAAGTGTCAAATGAAATAAAAACCAAGCAAAATCACAGCCACTCCAATACCAAAGATTCCATATCTGCATCCTCCACAGTCACAACACCACACACACACACACAGACAGACAGACAGACAGTTTCAACATAGTTCTGCTTTTCAACTTACCCAATGTCTGTAGTATTATTGTTTCTAGAAGAACCAGCTCCTGAGCTTGCTGGAGGTACGTCTGAAGTTCAACAATAACCACACACACAATGTAATGCAATTACAACTTCTCCAACCAGCCTAAACAACATGCCAATGCGACAAAGTGTTATTTATGTCACTTATTGTAACCTGGAACAAAATCTCATGATCTTGTGTACAATATCTCAACACAGTTGAAAGAAACATCTGCTAAGTCATTTCTCAAAGAGAGTCACCATCAATACAGGAGATACAGCATGCTGACTAAAAAGGGAAAAAAACCCCCCTACATTTTCCAATGGTCAATACACTTACATTGCTCTTGGGATCTAAAGGAGGGTCTTGTGGGTTAAGACAAGCATGTGCCACTTTAATGACATGTTCAAGCTTTCTGGGCTGCTCCTCAACTTTAGCAGCCAGGAACAAAGCAGCTGGAGAGATAATCTACAACAGGAGAGGGAGAAAACTTCTAAAGCACGACGACAGCAAGCATAAGATACACATGCTGCAGCTTGCTTCGGCAGAATTGCAAAATACACTGCATCATGATCTAACCAAACAGTCTCTGCAGTGCAGGACGCTGACATTACATCATTTGTTGTTTCACATGTCCAAAGAGATTGACGCTGTTGCATCATTTAAGTACACTAATTCAAAATAATATGACTGCTCGGGGCAGTCATATGTAATACTTACATTCCTGTGGAACTTAGTGAAGGAGTTGAGCATGTAAAACCTGTGCATGTAGACGATCGCAGTGTTAATTGTAAGTTGAGAACTGCAGACACTAGTTAAGGAAAGGGAGACCAACTCCCACAAGGCCTTTACAGCATACAATATCTAAAGAAATTATAACATATGAACAGCAGATTACTATAGCTTGAATGGTGGACGCATACGACGGTACATCATTTCACACGTTAATTAACTTTATGTCTTAAGTTAATTAACGTTATCTCTTCTCCCCTGGCTAACGCACTGCACTATTGCGGTTAGCATAGGGTAGCCGACTCACCTGGCCCCTAATTTCTTCAATCCTATTTTAGTACATGCAAACTAAGGTACCTAGTATTTCCATAAAGACGTAAACATCTCTTTAAATTAAATATCAAACAGATAACCTTGGGTTTACACACAACACGTCTATTTAGGGACATTGGGTAAGAACGACTAGCTAGCTCGGGCAGTTAGCTTGAAACCACGTCGTCGATGCTTAACATCTAGATGTGACAAAATAGTCGTTTTATTCTGAGTTCTAGCCACGATTTCCCCCTGAAGTATGGTGTATTATGCACATTAAAATCCAATCATCCAACTAATATTCACCTATATTCGACTACATTCTGACTGCCACATCACCTACAATTTCGAAACTAACTGGTCTTCGCCACGAGCATTGCATGTTACATTTGCTAGCTATGCTAGCAAGTTAGGCAGAAATCACCATTACGTATTTTTGCAATTTAGAAAGGATACACGTTAAGTCTTTGGCCCATATCTTGGATGAGGTTGGCTGCCTGCTGTCGGTACGACAATTCCCGGTCTGGCTCGATCCCACAGCGACGGGACGGTGAATTTTCTATTTGTTCCCGGGTGAAAAGCCATTTCGCGGAGCCCCGGCGAACCGTCGCCATGTTCGTCCGGACGTTCTCTTTCTTCCTTCGTTGAGAATATAATTATTTGAACCACTGATCACCCTGAAATAGTGCCACCCAGCGTTGTGGACGTTCAATTGACGAACAAGTCTTTTCTGAATCGTAAATTCTAGACTGTTCGTTTACCCTTTTGTCGTTTTTTGGGAGATGATCACATTTCCTAGTAAAGAGCTTTAGATTTTCAGATGTGATGTGACAAGAGTGTTGTAGTCCTGAAAAGTTCCATTCATGCAAAATAGGCAGATAAAATGACAGCGATTTTCACAGACAGTCAAATTACCAACGTCGCTGACCGAGCAGCTAAAATCTCTCTCGGTTTAGTGGCGAATTTAACTTAATACAATCTTAAATACGTGATAAGACTAAATATCTTTTATTTTAAGAACTTTCCCTCCACCATGTAAAATCATCGTGCTCATTTTGTTGATATAATTCAGCCGTTGTATTTCAGTTTAGTGTACTTTATCAAAAGTACACTAAAATGATCGCACGTGGCTCTTTACAGCTATGATTACATATCATGTATGATCCCCGTTTTGTCAGATTAAACTGGATATGGTCGTGCTAATAGGACTATTACTAAGAAACGGGATAAGGCTGATTGACAGATATATAAATAGCAATCTATGGCTGTGCAGAATTTGCCATTTTGACCGTGTATTTACTTTCGACTTATCAGCTGTCTTAGGTACCAGCAGGACTGCATGCGCGCCCGGTGTAGCGGTACTATATTTTCCATGGAGGGTGAATGTAGTGTGGTAAAGATGTCTTTATGAACAAGCAGTTGACACCATGTGTACAATCATTTGTACCGTGATAACAAGCCAACAGTAGGAACCAACACAGCTATTAGTACACTTACTGACAATGTGACAGGACGCAAATTTCGCTGCACAGTTTTACACAAAAGTGACTATAACCTTGTTCGATCGTGAAATACTGGAATAGTGTTTTTGTTGTCTAGAGATAGGTGTTACAGTGGCCTGTGAAGACCCACACAAATTTCTTAACATAACAGTTTTAATGGATTCAGGATCCAAAAGAAACATATGAATTCAAACAGTTTAAACAGTTTAAAATATATGTGTAAAGACATAAAGAGAGCGTGAATTTTTTCCCCCGGACGTGTTGTTTCCCTTGAATGTACAGTTTATACTGCACATTTGGAAGAATGCAGTATAGCTTTTCATCCACACGATGGTGCCAAACTGCCCTGTAGGAGTAAATGACCCCCTGAATGTATTGGTTTCATATATTTATATGTGTAAATATATAATCTAATGTGTTGTTACTTGAGCAATAGGTAGACCGAAAATACCGAGTTAAAAGTTGGAACAATGTTGCGGTCGACACCGGGATTAGATAGTAAGGGCACATTTCAGTTGACTGGCTTAAATGATTTTATGCAGTGTAAAACAAAACCAACCACATTACTTCAATGTTGTCGAGGTCTCGGAGTGAGAGCCTGCACAGAATCCCGTAGCATCTTTTGCACTATGGTGTGTGTACCGCGATTTATTTGTTATCTTTTTTTTTTAAGTGAAGAGTACAGCTAGGCATCCAACAATATTGTGTATATATTACCATGATATTACCATCATGATGTATCAAGTGTATCAAGTCCTTTACTTCACAGTAACTAATGTTTCTCAGTCTTCCTAGAACACTCTAGGCGAAGCAGTACACTATGGCAGGCATGCACTGGATGTATAAACTTTAACTTTAACAGTTATCCTAAACGCAAACTCGAAACAGATTGCGTCTTGGAGGTGTCGCACCGGGAAGACTCGATGTCGCCAGAGGTCTTGCCACTTTTCACCGACTTTGCGTCTACTAGGATCTACTCCATTCCACTTAGGACACAGGTCTCGTCAACAAAACCGAGGTTTTAATTAGAGCCTGTGTGCTGTAGTCTTTGGCCATAGTTAGCGAGTGTGTGTCGGGGACAACGGTTTAGTGATGCGCTGAAATCACACTCATAAGAGCCCAGAGATCGACGCACGCATGCATCGTGCAGAGAGTGTATTTCCTCAAAGCTGGCTGCACGCGCGGTCTGAGTATTTGCTCTTCTCACTCCGGTGTGGAATTCTTTTAATGCCAAGCCTGAACCGTATCTGAGGTACAATGACCGACTCATCGGTTCCTCAAACTAGTCCAGTTCCCGATCCAACAATTGTGGATCCCACGTCTCTAAACGGAGAGTGCGAGTCTGCAGATCAGCCCCAACCCAAAACACCAAGTTCCGGGGCTACTTTCAACATGGACCAAAGCATGAAAATAGCCGACAATGTCGAGGACCGAGGTATGAGAACATATACAATGTGGATAAGACATCTATACTAACAATTAATATCAGTTTTAGGTTCGTTTATTTGTCGTTTGTGTGTGTGTGTGTGTGTGTGTGTGTGTGTGTGAGAGAGAGAGAGAGAGAGAGAGAGAGAGAGAGAGAATTATGTTTATATCAGTTCTGAATTGTTGTATACGGGCATATCCGACTGACTGGTTAATGTGTGTGCACCAGTTGGAAAGCCTTTCATCATTCTCAGATAAGCAGAATATGAGACACTGTTTGGGTTTCTAAGAAGTAAACTCTTAGGTTTAATGGAGTGGAGGGTTTTGGCCCTGTGTCACTTGCTAATATCAGAACATGCTCTATTTTCAATGCTATTGACAGTACCTGAAAGGTTGGAAAAGCTGAATAGTATTTTGCTGATCATTTGCCCATACCTTTGCAATAGTTACTTTGTTTTACATCACTGCACACATACAAAAAACTCTAAGGCTGATCCTTTTTTACATCACTGTGTACATACAAAAAACTCTAAGACTGATCCTTTTTGTTACATCACTGTATACATACAGAAAACTCTAAGGCTGATCCTTTTTTTACATCACTGTATACATACAAAAAACTCTAAGGCTGATTCTTTTTCTATATCACTGTATATATACAGAAAACTCTAAGGCAGATCCTTTTTTTACATCACTGTATACATGCAGAAAACTCTAAGGCTGATCTTTTTTTTACATCGCTGTATACATACAGAAAACTCTAAGGCTGATCCCTTTTCTACATCACTGTATACATACAGAAAACTCTAAGGCTGATCCTTTTTCTACATCACTGTATATATACAGAAAACACTATGGCTGATCCTTTTTTTTTTAAATCGCTGTATACATACAGAAAACTCTAAGGCTGATCCTTTTTTTTTACATCGCTGTATACATACAGAAAACTCTAAGACTGATCCCTTTTTGTGGCTTCACACAGATCCACACTAACAGGATTAAAGCTGATATTTTTTTTTGTCCCCTGTGCCCAGATGTGCCGATGTTTATTCTGATCACTAACAATCCCAGATGTTTTTAGCATGTTTTTTAATCCCCTGTGTGTGTGTGTGTGTGTGTGTGTTACTTCTGACTGACAGGGTTACTGGAGAGCAGCATGCGCCTCAAACCTCATGAGGCCCAGAGCTACCGCAAGAAGGCATTATGGGTATCGTGGGTGTCCATTGTGGTGACGCTGATCCTGGCAGTGGCCGCATTCAGTAAGTCTTCTTCACCTCACCTCCTCCTTTTCCTCCTCTTCTTACATCTGCTGATACCTCACAGTCTACACACCAGTATGTCTGTGCACCCACAGTCTGTAAACAAAATTAATCAAAGCATACATCAGTAGCATGAAGGAGCCATCCACAAACAATGACACTAATGAACATAGTCAGTACAAGAATTCTATCATTCGAATGTGACTTAGTCTTAGTGTTTTAGCATAACCTTTAAAACAGTAGTAAATTATGCTAGGCACGTCTAGAGCTGAGCCCAGACCGAAGGCTCCATCTCACACTACATTTTTCCTCAATAATCTTCCCTTTGATATCATAAAGGAAAGGTTATTGAATAAACATTGCAACAAAGGATTGTGAGCTATCTGCTTTTCTTTCACACAGGTCAGTGCAATTTTGGAAGTGATGTTATGATAGAAGCTTCTAAGATGGATTCATCTGTTTTTCTCTGTGATTTTTTTCTCTCAATGAAAATTGAAAGTCTAGATCAAGGACTTTCCCACTGAGTGACTGAGTCATCTTTATACTGTTTGTTATGAAATGTTCTTGGCTTAGCCATGTTCATAGCTCTTTTTCCTCAGCCATAAAAACTGTTACAATACAAACAAAGATCACTCAAGCGTGGAAAACCTCTGCTGGCACAACAGTATTTAATGAGCAATCTGAAACTGCTTTGTTACCGATATACCTTAAAGATATATTCCTTTATGACATCCTTTTAAAACCATTTTAAAACTTATAAAATGGTGAATATTTTTAGAAAACAAGACATGTCTTTGAAAATGAGTTGTATTGTACTGGTGCAGATCAGAGCTTCATGTTACAGTGCATTTAATGCTGATTCACCAGATAAAACTGCAGGAGAACTGAACCCTAACCACAGATTAAGACTTGACTTTTGAAAAAAAAAAAAAAAAGAACCACATGTCTGCACAAATGTCAACAAATAGAGAAACAGGTGCAAGAATGGGGTGGAGGATGAAGACATCTTTTCAAAACATTTCAACCAGTTTTTTTCTATGCAGCATTGTGGCATGTATCTCATTACCAGTTCTGTTACTCAGTCAATAACTTGATGAAGTATAAGATTATCTAGCACCTAGTAAAGCAGAGAAGGTCTTGGCTAATGCTGAACTCTTCTTTGCTGTCTCATCATGCTGACAATATGGAAAGTCATGAAGAGTTTCAGAGAAATCTGCAAGTAGATGTATTTCAGTAGAATTCGATTGTGTCTGCCCATGGACATGCGTAAAACAGTGAGTGAGAAGAGGCCTGTATTCTTTGGCATGTCATGCTGCATGTCATTGTGTTCCTGACAGGGGCTTCCTGCTTCACAGTTACTCAAAACATACATTCTTGTACTGCTGATAAAGGGAACAGCTAAATCACTCCACAGGGATCCAGTTAATACCTTTACCTCTCTCTCTCTCTCTCTCTCTCCCTCTCTTACTCTGTATGCACACACGCAGACTCACAGGCCCAACTAGCTGCTAGGTTAGTTAAACACTATGAGAAAAACTGCTGAGCAAATGGTATACTTACAGAACACACACATCCTGTCATGGATCAGACCAATCCTGTTGTGCTTTGGCATTCTTCCAGAGTGTGTACTCATGTATTTAACATGTCTGTTTGAACAGATGTTGGGAAATATAGAAGGTGGCTTTGTCTTCTGATGTAACTTGACCCGTTTTTAATTTCAGTAAGAAAAAAAATGTTTGATTCCATCTTTATTGATTTTCTTATACATGGCTGATTTGAAGCAAAGCTGATAAGACAGCCATGTATGGGTGTATTTATTTGTTATACGCTTAGCTTCTGTTGTATTTATAATTTGTTCTGCACGAACTAAAAACACAGGCTAAAAGCTTTAGTTAAGCTGGCCTTGTGTTGGACAATGGTGTTACAGCATTAGCTCTCCACTCACAAATGTTCTGCTAAACCTACACATTAAGGTGGTGTCAGCTGTTGTGTGTGAGATTTGTGTTAATTTGGGTGTAACCTAGATATGCTTGGGTGAGGTCTGTCTTTACCCTGCTGATACAAATAGCATTTCTGATTAACACATTTTACAACAAGACAAAACACGCTGTCGTCTTCATGTGTGCTGCAGAGTATTGTTATCCTTCAGATAAGCAAAATTGTTATCCCGGGAGGAAAACCTTTCTATCACGTCGGCGCTTACATAAGTTTAGAACATCTGATCTTGAGAACCATAAAGAACAGCGTAGCACGTCAGGGGAACATGATGAAAGCCCTTCACTGACTAGATCGGCTGAGGAAGGTGTTATGTAAGAAAAGAATCAGTAAACAGGAGGCTTTGTGGGTTCCTTGGCGCTTTGCTGACTTATACTTCCGTTTCAGAGAGGGAAGTGGAGGTAATGTTCTACCCCTCTGAGTCTCTCAATTTCAGAGAAGAAAATTCTGTTGGATCTCCGTGGAATAAAATGCTTTAAGCTTTGACTACATTCACATTCTTTTTAGGAATCAAGATTTTTAGTAATGCCAGGGTGTGAGATAACCGCATCTATCAGATGCAACCAGCATTTATCTCAATCAAATGCACGCATCTCTTGTGTTTATCTAGAGCTACTGAAAATGTATATCTGAGAAGTGCTGGGTATCTTCCTTTGCGAGGTGGAAACAGAGAAAAAGAGGGGAAGAAAGAGAGAGAAAGAGAGACCATGGTGGTGAAAATGTGTGCCAGCCAGACTGTTAGATCTCAATTCTCCAGACGCCTTGCAGCCTCTGCAGGAGCCAATTAGCAGGCCTTCAGTGACAGGCTATCTGTTCTGAAATAGCAGATTCATTTGCACTGCATCTGAAAGCAGCAGACACATTACCCTGGCCTTAATGAGCACAGAGGCAGAAAACACAAAATCACATCTTCATATAATACACATGATTATACACAATGCTGCGATAGAGTTCTAACACTATACATTCATACAAACTTATTAAAGTAAACAGTACTTACATATTACATGCTTCTATCTCCCTGTCTATCTCTCTATCTCTCTATCTATCTATCTATCTATCTATCTATCTATCTATCTATCTATCTATCTATCTGTTTTTTCAGAGAAAGGGATTGTCTTGGTCTCCAAAATCCAAACTTGCCAGGATCAACTAGAGGGCTGGGGGGGGCATTTTAACCGAATGCAAAGCGAAATTTTGCTTTGCTTTACTCGCGTGGGTTTGATCGCTTGCCTTGAAAAATGGACAACCGAAATTCGCGCTACGTCACAGCAAGCATTTAGATTACACCAATCAGATTACACACGACTGAAGAGTTCTCTGGGAATGGGACATGGCTTCAAGCCCTACTTGAAGGTGATTGGCCTTTGCCAGGCGAAATTTTGTTCGAGTTGAACATTTTTTGACTCAAGCAAACACTCATTTCGCCCATTTTGCATCGCTCACAGTTTTGCAGCGATTAACTCCACCCATTTCCCTCCTGCCATTGACTTTTCATGCATTCGTGTCACTTGTAAATTTCGCGTTGTGTTCAGTTAAAACACAGCTTGAGTGTATATTTTTCATTTTAGGTCACTGTTGTCCAACATAAAGGGCTGGGAGTATATATTTTTCATTTTAGGTTTCTGTTGTCCAAGATCAAGGTTTAGGCTACCATTGTTCAGCTTTTCTACATGAGATATTTTTTCAGAGTGTTTTAGTTTTATTAATGGGACAAGGCATGTATGATATTTTACAATGATATATGACAGTATGTGCATCGTTGAAGGTCAGGTTTCTTCTTCATCAGAGCAGGACCTACGTAAGGGAACCTACGTAGGTTGCTAATTTGCGTTTGTTTGTCAGTTCGTTAGTTTTTTGCCATGGCCGATTTCTGGTTTGTTCTGGTTCCTGAGGGGGCGGGGCTGTAGCCAGTAGTGATGAGAAGTTCGGATCTTTTTTCTGACTTGGATCTTTGAATCTCATTCAGTAAAATGAACGAATCTTTTTTTCAAATCGGTCGTTCATTTTGTTCATTGGAACCAGTATGGCACTGTAGCTGTCATCTGAGTGATAACACTAAGAGCAACATGGTTTGCTACACTAGGTAAAGTATAGTACACAGGTTCACTTTTGTTAAGCTCTGAAGGAACCCTTTGGACCATAGCCTACTGAGTTACTCAGTTGAAATGACTGATTACTTAATTTGCCCGTATGAGAGCGCTGCACCTATCAATAAAAAAAATATGATTCTATGATAGCTATTCACTTTAGCCTACCTGGTCATTGAAGACCCGTAGTGTATGAGCTCGTTCCAATGGAAAGGCAAATTAAACATCCATTCAATAGCTACATTGCAAACAGCTATGGAAATATTCTGGTTGACGAGCTAATGCTCTCCTCACCAGTAATAATAGCGCTGGTCATGTTACTGCTGTAACCACGTGAATAATGGACTAAAGACCTGAAGACCTATAGTTATGATTCTTGAATGAATCAGTCATTCCTACACTGAGCCTGTGCAGCGACCATGTGACAAGTGAACAAGAGGCTCAGGACCCGAAGACCTGTAGGTATGTGTCGTGAATGAATCAGTCGTTCCTACACTGAACCTGTGCAGCTGGTGTGTGACAAGTAAACGGAAGAGACAGACGCGAAAGACCCTTTTGTGAACAAAGGTGAGCCTGCTTGGCGTGTATGCGCGGCCTAGGGAAAAAAATGAACAAATCACTCAGATGACTTCTTACTCCCGAGTCATACAAACGATTCGTTCAAAATGAACGAATTGTTCATGAACAACACATCGCTACTCTTTAGTTGTGTTTCTGGAGTGGTCTCGTCCCCCTTGTCTCGTTGGATAAAGACTCAGTCGGACTAAGACAAGAGAGTCTAACTGCGGGAGTCCCCTTAGGAAAGACGACGAGGGGCACTACTTCAGTCTGCTCGCTAGCTACCCTGTGGTTGGTTTTCCTCCCAGTGCCCGTGCACTAGTTGTTGTATAGTTTTCCTGATTCATTCACTCATTTGTATATCTACCTGAGTTTGTGCTACTAACACCTATTGTTCTGCACCCCCCCCCCCCCTCAATACACTACTTATGTGCCATCTACCCATTCCTGTCCAAGTCTCCCCTCCCAATCTTCGCAGGTGATGGCCTATGGAACCTCGCAGTTGTAACCTATCTAACCTTATTCATCCATCTTGTTCTACTGATACTACTATTGTCAATTCTGGTGGCCTCTGCGACTGGTAGTCGGCAGTACAGAAGGCCAACTTCATCTCTGCTCAGGCTTCCATGCAGTCCCTTCACTGCCTAGCCCTCACTGAGATGTGGGTCACACCGGGGAACACAGCCACTCTCGCTGCCCCCTCTTCTGCCTTCACCTTCTCCCACACCCCCAGGCCCTCTGGGAGGGGTGGAGGAACTGGTTTCCTGATCGCCCCTTGTGGAGTTTCCTTGTCGCCTGTCTCCCTTCCATCTCCCCCACCTCTTTTGAATTTCACACTGTTACTCTCAGTGGCGATCCTAGACTCAGGCAAAGAAGCCCATTGAGCCTCCCCCCTCCTTCTATGTGCTTGACCAAACGTATAATCATTGATTAAAAAATAATAAATGACACCATGCAAAAACACACACCTGAGTATTTGAACAACAAAGGTGAAGCAAAATGTAAATATGTAACATCAAACAGGATAAACATGTAAATACAGAACATCGAATATCAACTCACAATAACGCTTATTAGAACTCTGTAACACACTCTGACATTCTGAAATAGCTGGTGTTCTTTGCACATGAGTTGTATACACTGTCCACACACACACACATGCACACAGTGATGACTGACAAGCAGACATGAATGTGATTGCTCTGAACCCTGACCTAACCTTTTAAAAGCGCTGCCTTCGTGCCTTGGTTGCAGCAAATGCCACCATCAGATCTTCCAGGTCCAAAGATCTTCTGACCTCCTGATCCATAGAGATTTGAGCGTGCCCTGAGAGCCTCTCTTTGCTCATGGTGGACCTCAGTTAAGTCTTTATAAGCTTCAGGCTCAAGAAGCTTGTCTCACCAGATGCGTTGTTGCCACAAGCTGTGACTCATCAGAACAGTAATGCTTAATGAGATGAACTGACACGTTACCTACCTAGCTAATGTTAGCACATTTGCCTGCACAGACAGCATAAAGTAAAATCAATCTAATCATGGTGTATTTATTTATCGTAATTATATCCACTTACCAATGTCCTGGTGTCATTTTTCTTCCTCTTCTCTTTTTCTTCCTCTTCTCTTTTTTCTTTCGTTTCTGGTGACCAGAATGGTGTGCTTGTTTCATTACACTGACGGTTACACCTAACATTGTATGTATGACAGTTACAGTTAGCTAGCTAACTGTCCTAACTAACAGTAAGCTGTCCAGCTGTCATGCAATAGCTAGAAGGGGCCCCACCTAGGGTTTTTTTGGGGTGGCGGTGGTGCACTGTGTAGTGCTTTTATGGGAGGTTTAAGGGTGTTTATAGTCGTCATTGCAAAATGTGCCAATATGAACGACCATCAGGAGCCCTTTTCTCAAAATTTTTTTTGGGAGTCCCAAACATTCGCCTGGTTTGCCTCTCCTGATGGTATGCCCCTAGTTACTGTTTCTTCCCCTTGTAAACTGCACATGACTGTTCTCTATCATCCACTAGGCATTCTGTATACATTTCTAGATGAACTGGACACCCTTCTCAGCTCCTTTCCTGAGGATGGCACTCCCATCCTGTTGCTTGGGAACTTCAATCCTCTGTTGAACTCTACTCAGTCTGCTGGTCTCCTCCCCCTCCTCCACTCCTTTGACTTTACTCTCGGGGGGTCCCCACCAACACACAAGGCTGGCAACCAGCTGGACCTTGTCTTCACAAGAGGCTGCCCTGCTCCTGATCTCACGGTCACACCTCTCCACACCCCTGATCACTTCTTCCTATCCCTCTCCCTCCCGCTCATATCCTCCCCTAAATCCTCTGCTCCCACCTCATCAGTGTCAGCTCGACACAACCTTCGCACCGTCTCCTCAAGTGCCTTCTCCTCTACTGTTTGCTTTTCTCTTCCTCCTGCTGAATCCGTCTCACTTCTCTCTCTTGAAGAGAAATCCTCTACTGTCCTCTCTGCGCTGTCCTCCTCCCTGGACACCCTCTGTCCCACTATTACCAAACCAGCTCGTCTGCCCCCTCCCAGTCCCTGACTGACCGACTGCAATCGTGCAGAGCCAAACTGAAAGGAGATGGCAGAAATCAAAATCTCCAGATGACCTATCCCATTTCCCTTCTCTTCTCATTTCCTTCTCCTCTTCCCTATCCTCCACTAAATCTGCCTTCTTCCACTTCAGGATCCACTCCACCTCCTCGAACCCTCGCAAACTCTACGTTTTCCTCCCTCCTCTCCCTCCCTCCCTGCTCCCTATCTCCTCCAGAATTACCTGGACCCATCAAAGTTGGCCACTCCACTGAGACTGCCCTCCTCGCAGTCACAAAAGCGCTTCACTTGGCTAGAGTGAAGTCACTCAGCTCTGTCGTCATACTACTTGACCTCTCCGCAGCATTCAACACTGTGAACCACCAGATTCTTCTCTCATCCCTTGCTGGGATAGGTGTTTCAGGATCTGCGCTCACATGTTTTGAATCCTACCTGTCTGACCGTTCCTATCAGGTGTTTTGAAGGGAATCGGTCTCCTCCCCCTGCCCTTTCCAGGCTGGGATCCCAAAAGGTTCCGTACTTGGCCCACACCTTTTCTTCCTTTACACTAAATAACTTGGACAGATTATCTCTGCCCATGGTCTTTCCTACCACTGCTACACCGATGACACGCAGTTGTTCTCCCCATCCGACTCTCAGGTCCAGCCACGCATGGCAGCCTACCTAGCCAACCTTGCCTCCTGGATGTCCACTAACCATCTTAAGCTCAATCTGTAGAAGTTCGAGCTTCTCTTTTTTCCAGCAAAGAGCTCTCCAATGATCAGCACTCCGATCACCATTGAGGGTTCCGTGATGTCCCCTTCCAGGTCAGCCAAAAGCCTTGGCGTGACCCTGGACGAGCAGCTGAACTTCTCATGTCACATTGCAGCGGTCAGCCAGTCCTGCAGATTCTCCCTCTACAACATCAGGAGGGTCCGCCCTCTCCTTACCCAACAAGGAACCCATCTCCTAGTTCAAGCACTTGTCATCTGTCGCCTTACTGGCTGGCTTACCTGCCTGCGCTATCAGGTCGCTTCAGCTGGTTCAGAATGCTGGTAGTGAACCTCCCAAAACACTCTCATGTCATTCCGCTACTCACTGCACTTCACTGGCTTCCAGTAGCAGCCCGGATCCAGATTAAGACGCTGGTGCTGGTTTACCGGGCCCCAAGAGGCTCTGCCCCATCCTACCTTCAGTCTCTAATCACTACATACACTCCAACCCAATCTCTCCACTCAACCTCCTTTGGGAACCTGGCAGCCGTTTCACTTGGCCACGTCTTCTTTCTGCCCTCGCTCCGCAGTGGTGGAATGACCTTCCTCAACCAACCAGAACTGCACAATCACTCACCATCTTTCACAGGAGACTGAAAACCCACCTTTTCAGAATCTACCTGTCCCCTAATGTGTAACCTTTCCTTTATGTTATGTTTTTATATTTTATGGTGTAAAATGGAAAAGGAAAAAAAATTCTTCTGCACTAACCTTGTCTCTATGCTGCAGGTCTTGTTCGTAGATTTCTGTTTTATAGTTGCAGGATATACAGGAGCTTGCTACTGAAAATAATTAATTTGCATTCCTACTGCAATATTTTGCTCATGAGGTACTTAAACCTGATTGATGCACTAACTGTAAGTTGCTTTGGTTTAAATGTGTCTGTGAAATACCAAATTGTAAACTTTAACTGTAAATTGACAGCTATTGCTTACAATGGATACACGTCTAAGGATAGGTTTTTCTTTGTTTTTTTAACAGTTTCCAGTTTAAACCCCACTCACTTTTGTTTTCTGTTCAAATACAAATACAAATACATGTGACACTTCCTTATGATATACATGTACATACCGTATACCGTATACAGAGATATTACGATAATGATACGACGATAACATTATGATGATATGATGCGATGATATGATGAGATGATATGATACTCTGTTTGCTGAGAGCAACATGCTGTATATCCGCATAAGCAGTATGTAGGTGAGGGTTAAATTGTTTAATGGCTGGGTGTTGGGAGTGCTTCAGGTGAAGACTGTTTCAGTTTGACTCTTTTTCATTTTATTCTGATTCATTTTGATCTGAATTTTAACCACTTCACCTGGTTTTCCACTTGAGCTTGAGAAACAAATGCATACTGCCTCAGTTCATCCATCCTCATAAGTAATGAATGGTGGTGCTAATTAATTACATAAATTAAAACAAAATAAGGGCTGGGGGTGATTTGGCAGGGCACAAGGTGGCAGTTAAAGAGACTTTAAATCTACAGTGCAGAGTGTTGAGTTGAGAGAGAGAGAGAGATAGAGAGACAGTGCTATGGTATTAATGTATTCAACCCAGCCAGCCGGTAAAAGCCTTGAGTGCCAACTCCCAGAGAGCCGGCGGGCTAAAAATAAGAGTAAGGAACCAGCAAGAGTGAAGGGAAGGAAGAGAGAAGGAGAGAAAAGGTGGGGAGAGAAAAAAAGATGGATGAACATGGGCCCCTCTGTTGTTCCTATGGAAGAATTAGCAGAGAGAGAGAGAGAGCGCAAGGACAGTTTGAAGAAAGGTGCCTGAATTTGATTCTAATCAAGTTGTGTGCTTGTGAGTTTATTCAGCAGTACAGGAGAGAAAAAGAGAAAAAAAATCAACGAGTTGTTATAATATATTCATGGAAGAATCCAAACACAGAGAAACTAGACTAATTGTTTTGGTTTAATCTCTGAAGTCGCAGGTGGGTGGTTACGTTGGGAAACTCAGCAGCTGCGGTTTCTGATAGCTGTTGTGTTTGGAAGCTTGAGAGATGCCAGAGTTGTTTTACACAGGTGAATTAGACCTATTTCTACCAAAAACAAACAGCCACATAAACTCTCTGTTCTCATTCAAACAGAAGCAGATCAGATCAACAATTTATGAGATTTTCTTCCTCAGTGGTATTTTTAATTTATCTAGACTAGAAAATATCTGCAGCTCTGTTTTGATTAGTCAAATAGGGTTGGGCTGATAGACGATACCATCGTCCATCGCCGATGGCTGACAGCCATCACGATGTTTAGCCCAGCATCGTGATTCCCCCCCCGGTCCACACCAACAGCGGGGCACACTCTGCCACACACACACACACACACACACACACACACGCACTATAATTCCAGTGTCTCTGCTATAACGCAGAAAAATATATTTATTACTTATTTCTTATTTATTACTTATTTGCAGGGATCAAGTTGAGCCGTAGAACTGATGTATTTTAAGGGGTGTCAGCCAGAGAGCACAAAAATGAAGGATGGGTTTATTCTAACTATTATAACAGCTCCTTGCGCCTGATTTACTAAAGGAAAAACAGCTTATTTAGTCACACTATTTACCGCCCAATGAAAGCATGTTTTAATTTAGGCGCAAACATAAAAAAATATTTTTAAATCTTCCTGGTTTGCTCCTGCCTCTGTAAATCAGGGGGTGGGTCTTTATTTGTATCACAAAACTGGGGATTAACCTACAGGCGAATTCTTGCGTTCTCTGCTATACCTGTCTTAAACAAATAATGCCTAAGCGTTATATTGTTACTAACCCTTTTCACCATGTCTCGCCCCGTACATTTAACTGAGAATATTGGAGGAGTTCATTTGCAAAAACTGATAAACGCCATCCTTCAAAAAAAAACGAACTGACTGTTGTGAGTTATTCTTAATACATAGCACATTCTGAACCCTAAATACTTTTCAAAAGCCATTATTGTCCATTGCCATGGTATTGCAAGTTCACATTTTACAGCTGAAAATGTAAAACGCCAGTGCCGTTCTTGAACACAAATTCATTCAGCGTGCAGCCCCCCACCTCCCTACCCCACACCCCCCATCCCCCAAATCATTGTCCATCACATTGTCATATGCCAATTCAGTAGATATCACCCAGCCCTATTGTCACATATATTTTATGGTCACTGTTTATGATCACAGATTAACTGAATTTACAAATGGTTTTATTCAAAGATGCTTATTTTGGCAGTGAGAATCTGTCAAATTCTTGCTGATGATTGACTGAAATACGAGGAGTTTTAGGCTAGAGAGAATGACTGTCTTTGTTCCTGCAAGTCATTAAAAGTAATTATGTACAGGAGCATTGCATTCTGAATTAAGGGAGTGCTGAAAGGAAGAGAAAGGAGATGATTAAACAGACCATACAACAATAACAACACACCGTTAATTGGCCATAGTGTGCTATCACCAAGACCGTTTGGTGGTGTGTGTATGTGTGTGTGTGTGTGTTTGTTTTCAGAATGATGTTGATGCTGTTGATTCATTAAAAAGGTGCTCAGATCTGAATAGGTCTTCTTAATGATTTCTAAATGATTTAATACAGTGTAAGAAGCTGAATAGCATGGTAAGTTACTCCAGGCTGAGTGTGATTTATATATATATATATATATAGAGAGAGAGAGAGAGAGAGAGAGATTCCTGTGTCTCTTGCAAGTTGTGAGGTGAAAACACTACTATTTGCAGATAGTTTTGTGTGATGCCTGAAGCAGAGTTGAGAGTACAAAGAATGTGACATAGCCATTCAGTTGCTCCTTTAAGAGGGAACGGACTGTGAAAGAAAGTGTGAAGGAGGATATGAAGTGAGTAACAGTTATTATGCCAGTTAGCCCATAATTGAGGTTTAAGTAAGGTGAGAGAGAAAGAGTGAGAGAGAGACTTTGTTATCTGCTCATGGCTGCCAGCGCTGTCTTTTGACCGTATGTCTGTTTAAGTCATTGACTTGACATGCTCAGTTGAGGATCAGTGTCTCATCTCTGGTGAGTTAGGTCAGAATCTCTGCTGTCAAAGCAAGATTTCTCTCTCAGTGTCTGCTACTGATCCAAGCCTCTACCCCAGAGTCATAACCAGGGTTAGACTGTGAGTCAGACTGCACCTGTGTTATAATCACAGCCACTCTACACCTGTGTCATAATTACAGTCATACTACACCTGTGTTATAATTACAGTCATACTACACCTGTGTCATAATTACAGTCATACTACACCTGGGTTATAATCACAGCCACTCTACACCTGTGTCATAATTACAGTCATACTACACCTGTGTCATAATTACAGTCATACTACACCTGTGTCATAATTACAGTCATACTACACCTGTGTTATAATCACAGCCACTCTACACCTGTGTCATAATTACGGTCATACTACACCTGTGTCATAATTACAGTCATACTACACCTGTGTCATAATCACAGCCACTCTACACCTGTGTCATAATTACAGTCATACTACACCTGTGTCATAATTACAGTCATACTACACCTGTGTCATAATTACAGTCATACTACACCTGTGTTATAATTACAGTCATACTACACCTGTGTCATAATTACAGTCACTCTACACCTGTGTCATAATTACAGTCATACTACATGTTGAAACTAGTACTGGATAAAGGACTGTATGGGAGTGCTCGGATATTGTGGTGTCGCCCTGGTGTGTCGGTAAGAACACCTCTGGAGTCAGAATGCCAGTTAACGGGTTTAATTTGAGGATTCCGGCAGCACAGTAATACACGGGGTTTAACTGTCGAGAACGCTGTACATGCAATATTGTGGTAAATCGTCAACGACACACAATTTGCACTCGAGGGGGGGGTAGGGAGGGAGTCGAACGGCAAATACGCGAAGCTGGATAGAACAACAGGCGAATGAGCCACCAAGCTTGTAATGCGTGAACACTCAGGTATGTTACAAAACACGCACATGACACAGTCCTAAGCGCATGCGCGCATGACGAACTGCCACAGCTTTCGGTCTTTCTAACACTGCCGCCCCCACATTTGGTGTCAAATGTGCTTCCTAGAAAGACCAACAGCCCTCCATCAGCAATCATGATTCCCTGGCTTCGTCATTGGGGATCTCGGGTAGAGTGATGAGACGAACAATGGGCCTAGTGTACACTTTGTCCTTGATCTGTACTTCGGCTGTCCTGACATGGCCATCAGGACCTGGAAACACTTTAACCACCTTCCCGATCTGCCAGAGGGACCGGGGTAACTGGGGGTCCACCATCAGGACTACCGATCCAACTGTGATGTCAGGAGCAGGGGTCTTCCATTTGCCTCTCGTTTGCAGACTAGGTAAGTAGTTCTTCACAAATGCAGTCCAAAACCTGTCTGCAAGCACCTGCGAGTGTCTCCACCTCCGACGCCCAAGGAGTTCTGATTGCGGATACACCACCTGGGGTAATGAGCTGTCAGGCCGCCCCATCAACAGATAATTTGGTGTGACCGGATCCAAATCAGCTACATTTGCTGAAACATAGCCCAGGGGTTTAGAGTTGAGTATGGACTCAATTTCAATGAGGACGGTCCTGAGCACCTCTTCGTTAACTGTCTGGGAGCCAATAGTGGTGTACATGGCAGATTTTACTGAGCGGATCTCTCGTTCCCATGCACCACCAAAGTGGGGTGCAGCAGGTGGATTGAAGTGGAAGGAAATCTGCTGGGTAGCCAGTTGCTGCTGGAGGTCAGGGTTTAATGTGGAAAAGGCTTCCCTTAACTCTTTCTCACCCCCTCGGAAGTTGGTTCCTTGATCCGAGTATAACTCTGCTGGTTTGCCGCGCCGAGCTATAAACCTCCGTAGCGCCATCAGGTAGGAGTCAAGGTCAAGTGATGATAACACATCTAAGTGTACAGCTCTTGTGGTGAGACACTTGAAGAGAATACCCCACCTCTTCTCCATCCTCCGGCCTACCTTTACTAGGAGCGGGCCGAAGCAGTCAATACCACAGGAGTAGAATGCTGGTTTAAACAACCTAAGTCGGTGTGGAGGCAGGTCAACCATCTTTTGAAAGGAGGGTTTGGCTCTCCATCGGCAACACTCAACGCATCCTCGTTGGTGACGCTTTACTGCCGCACGACCTCTTAGGATCCACACTGTGCGTCTCAGTTCAGCGAATACTCGCTCAGGTCCAGGATGGTGCAGTTTGGAGTCATACTCCTGGACAAGCAACTTCGTAAAGGGGTGACTAGGGTCAAGTACAATGGGGTGTATGGCTGCTGGATCGAGCCCCTCCACTCTACGGAGTCGTCCTCCCACTCTGATGACTAAATGAGTTGTGTCGAACTCAGGTGAAAGGCAAAGGAGACGACTACTGGAAGCCAAGGATTTACCTGCCTTGAGGAGCTCATACTCTTCTGCGAAACTCTCTTGCTGAGCATTCCTGAAAGCAAGCATCTCTGCAGCCTGATACGTACTAGCAGGAGGAGGTCCAGACAGGTTAGCCGCCCCGTGAAGCTCATGAGCGAGAGACTCCACTAGCTCCTTCCAGGTATTGAACGTAGGCCCGTCTGTTCTTTGCACATCGGAGGTAATATTCAGTCCACAGAAGGTGGAACGCCTGAGCTCGGCAGTGTCCTCTGATTCAGAGTGGTTCTGTGAAGGAGCGATTGGCCACTCTTCAGGAGATAACTGTAGGAAGTCTGGTCCGTGACACCATATGCTAGGTTCCACTAGCTCTTGCATGGTTTTACCCCTAGTGAGGTCATCTGCAGGATTCCGGGAGGAATCGATGTATCGCCAGGCCTTGAGGTCTGTAAGGTCTTGTATTTCCGCCACCCTCGTGCCAACGAACACTTTAAAGCGGCATGACTCTGAATGCAGCCATGTGAGGACAGTTGTTGAGTCACTCCAAAGCACAAAGTGGCGGATCTCAAAGGTGAGCTCATTCTTCAGTAGCTTCGCTAACTGGGCCCCTGTTACTGCGGCGCACAATTCTAGCCGGGGCATTGAAAGCTGCTTCCGAGGTGCAACTCTTGAACGTGCAAGAAGGAAAGCAACATGAACCATTCCTTTGACATCTTCGGACCGCAAGTAGGCAACCGATCCATAGGCCTTCTCGGAGGCATCACAAAATATGTGTATGTCTCTCTTGGTGTCTGGGTGGTCCATGTCAGCTGGGGTGTAACATCTAGGTAGCTGTACTTGAGGCAGGTATTTAAGTTCCCTTTCCCAGGCACGCCAGGCTGTCAGAAGCTCTTCGGGGAGATTAGGATCATCCCAGTCTCTCTGTCTGTCCCACAGCCGCTGAACCAGTATCTTTGCCCGCGTGGTGTAAGGAAGCATGAACCCAAGAGGATCGTACTGACTAGCTAACACACGGTAAATGTTACGCATGGTGGCATCATTATAGGTAACTGACCTGTGCTTGTAGCTGAAGGTGTCAGCATCACACTGCCAGCGCAGCCCTAGCGTCGATTCATGTGCTTCAGATTTGTCGTGTGCCAGCCACAACTCCAATTTGTCGGATCTGGCAGCAGCAGGTAAGTGGTTTATGACTTCGGGCAAGTTACTGGCCCATTGGCGGATTTCAAATCCTCCAGTAGCAAGGAGACTTCTAAGGTTGTCGATCAGCTGTTTTGCTTCTTGGGCAGACTGTAGGCTCTGTAAACAGTTATCGACATAGAAGCACCTTTCTATAGAGAACCGCTCTGCACTTTCAGCACTGCTGTGATTGACGACATGCCGCTGCAGCGCATAGGTAGCACAACATGGGCTGCAAGTAGTCCCAAATGGCAGCACCTGCCACTCATAGGTTTGAGGTGTTTCTTCCCTCTCCATGTTGCGCCAAAGGAAGCGCAGAAGGGGCCTGTCTTCAGGAAGTAATAGCACTTGGTGAAACATGCCTTTGATGTCACCACTAATGCCGACACTGTGTTCCCTGAAACGCAGGAGGACTCCAAGTAGGGAAGGACTCAACGTAGGGCCAGGCAGGAGGGACTCATTGAGACTGAGGCCTTTGTACCGAAAGGAGCAATCGAACACTATCCGGTTTTTTCCATTATGTTGCACCATGTGGTGCGGAATATACCAGCTCTCTCCACCAGAAGGTGTCTCTTGTACAGGTAACCTTGCAACAGTACCAGCTACCTCTAGCTTCCTTATTTCTGCTTCATAGGCAGCTGAGCTCTCTGGATCTCTCAGTAGGCGTTTCTCCAGGCCTCTGAGCCTTGGCATCACGGCCTCCATGGGAGCCTGGAAGAATGGGGAGCTCTTCCTCCGAAGCAATGGGGTTGCATACCTGAGAATGCCATTAACGTTAACTCTGGTGGTCTTAGACTCAAGTAGATGGATAGCTTGTTGGTCTTCTCTTGAGCGTGTTACCTGCTTCTCACCTCTAGGTGGCAAGACATCCAGTTGCCAAAGCTTCTCCACATTCCTCCGTAGTTCTACTTCCTGAGGACTGAGTGAAGTGAACAAGCATTGCTGGGGTGATAACTGCAGTTCTGTAAGCCTTGCTGGACCCTGGAGTGTCCAACCAAGCCTGGTCTTAATGGCCGCAGGGCCCCCTGGGGGTCCTAGACGAACCGGCTCAACTGGAGTTATCAAGTGAGGGTTGTCCGCCCCAATGAGTACCATAGGGCTTACTTTGTCAAAGGCTTGCAGAGGAATATCCTGGAGATGCTTGAATTTTAACTTGAGGGTAGCCACAGGGTATGTGTGATCAGCTAGGCTGAGGCGCTTGGCGGTGAAAGCATCACTAATTCGGAAGGCTCTGTTGGGCTGGGTGACGGATGAAATGCGAAAGGTAACTGATGTGCCGTTCAACGTTTGCACATCCTGGCGAATGGTCCGCAGAGCTAGAGTTTCTGGAGGCCCTTGTAGTCCTAGTTTATGTGCAGCTGCAGGCAGAAGCATTGTACGTTCTGAGCCATCATCTAGGACTGCGTAGGTATCAAGTGTCTTGTTCTCATGATGGAGGAGAACCCGGACAACCTTCAGGAGAACTCGACTGCACTCTGCTGGTCGGTCTAGGTACAGGGTCTCGGTGGCGGAGCTGACAAGACAGGACCCTTCCTTTACAGGTTTGATGTTAACATCATGCAGTATCTGGAGATGTTTACCTCGGCACTTACTGCAGGGCTTCTTGAGATTGCACTGCGCTGCCTGATGTGCTCTCCCACATCGCCAGCAGCGGCGGTTGGTCTTAATCCACTGTATAATTTGGTCTTTATCAAAAGACTTGAAGGTATCACACTGGCTCAAGAAGTGTGCCTCACTTTCACAATATGGACAGTAAGCTTGCCCTGCTTTCTTCTTGCCTGTGCTGTCAGGTTTCCTTGACGCTAGCTCTGCTGGATGCTTGTCGGAGGTATCCTCGGCACCATGAAGTATCGTGGCTGGACGAGAAGATTTAGTGTCGCGTTTCTGATCTGCCCGCCGCTTACTCTCTGACTTAGACTCCTTGAGACTAGCTTGGCCTTCACTGTCCTGGCACCATGCCTCATACTGCAGCCATTCTGAGAAATCTATCAGGTTGTACCCCATTCCAGGTTGCCGACACATTCGTCTGCGAAATTCCGATCGCAAATCAGAGGGCAGTTTGCTTAAGAGCCGTTCTACATGTGACCCACACTGGAGCTCCACCACACCTTCGCGTCCAAGGGTTTGCAGCATCCCCACTAGAGCACGCACTTGGAGGGCGAACTTCTGGAAGGCTTGTGAATCTCCCTGTTGGATATCTGGGGCATTCATTACAGAGGCTATTTTCTTCAGAGCTAGCTTCTGAGGTTGACCAAACTTATTTATCAATGCGGCCATTGTATCTGAATAGGGTGTGGGTGAGTTCAAATAGGCGTCGGCCACTAGGCGTGCCTCCTCTAGCTTAAGATGGTCCAGAAGAATCTGGTAGCGGAACAATTCTGTGGCGTCAGGAGGTAAGAGGTTTTCTAAGGCGATCTTGAGACGGGTGAACTCACTAGGGTCTCCTTTGGAGAAATCTGGAATGGTTGGAATGGGACCCCGATAAGTTCTCTCTCTGAGAAATGCCAGTGGCTGCTGTGCTGGTGTACCAAATGCCGTTGGATGTGGCCCAAGCTGAGGCTGGGGATCCAGGGGCACATATGCCTGCTTGCGGTTAACTGACCGTGGTGGCTCTGAAGGTCTTGGTGGATTCCAACTGGAAACAGGCTGTTGTGGATACTCACGGGCATAAGGCTGGCTGCCGGAGGCAGGCACTTGGTGATGATGTCTTCCCTGATACTGAGGTGGATGTAAATGCTGATGGTAAGACTGTTCACCTGGATGTGGAGGAGTTGAGTGTGGGTTCCTAGGCAAAGCTGCCTTTGCTTGGTCCTTGATGAGTTGTAGCTCACTCATCATCCTGTTTAGGGAGTCCATGACGAGCTGCTCTCTCCTATCTGCCGACTGCGCAGCAGGGTCTACAGGATGATTGTGGGCTCTACTTGTTACCTCTGGAATCCTGCCTCCCTTAGGGTCAGGAGGTTGTGGCATGAGGGGCTGAGGTGCTAGGTAAGGCATGGGGGCCGGTGTGCTAAACCTCTGAGGTGGCGGTTGTAACACAGGCTCTGAAAGAGGTAGTACGTTAGACTTTGGTGGTGGAGCATGGGAAGTGACAAGGGGAAATTGCCAAGGGGTAAACACAGTATCACCATAAACACTCAAACAAGACTTATCACCATGAAGTGCAAACTGTTCATAAGATGACAATCCAACAGGTCTATTATAATGCACTGCTTGTGTCCCTTGAGGTTCAGGATCCTCCCAAGGTCTATGGAAGGATGGAAAGGGTCTTTGTTCCACCTCTGGTGGTACTGCCATGCGTGCATCGGGACGGATGAAATACTGCATGTTACCTTCATCTGCAGATTTCTTAGCTTCCCGTGAGTCCTCGATGGTACTCCATTCATCCACTGTCATAAACTCTGCATACTGGCTAACAGGGCTGGCACTGGCAGAGCGAGATGAATGTGGTGTCATCCCCTTTGCTCCAACCACTGTAATGCTGTGGTGCCTGTCTTCTAACCCCTGTGCGTACTGTGCTGCATTAGGTGCCCGAGACTGTAGTGTTTGCCTTTTGCCTGCAGGTTGGACATCATAGTCTCTCAAGTAAGCAGGTGGATGAGACTGGCGCTTAGGGCGTGTAGAAGCTGGTGGAAGTTCCCCACTAAGTGAAGGATGTTGCATTCTGAAGGATTAGGAATCCAAGGTAGCACCACAATCCGGCTCGAAGGACCAATGTTGAAACTAGTACTGGATAAAGGACTGTATGGGAGTGCTCGGATATTGTGGTGTCGCCCTGGTGTGTCGGTAAGAACAACTCTGGAGTCAGAATGCCAGTTAACGGGTTTAATTTTAGGATTCCGGCAGCACAGTAATACACGGGGTTTAACTGTCGAGAACGCTGTACATGCAATATTGTGGTAAATCGTCAACGACACACAATTTGCACTCGAGGGGGGGGTAGGGAGGGAGTCGAACGGCAAATACGCGAAGCTGGATAGAACAACAGGCGAATGAGCCACCAAGCTTGTAATGCGTGAACACTCAGGTATGTTACAAAACACGCACATGACACAGTCCTAAGCGCATGCGCGCATGACGAACTGCCACAGCTTTCGGTCTTTCTAACACTACATCTGTGTCATAATTACAGTCATACTACACCTGTGTCATAATTACAGTCATACTACAT